>NC_083577.1:76825615-77083115 GCF_027579695.1 Neoarius graeffei
GGGTGTACTCATTTATGCTGAGCACTATACATTCCATCTTGTCTTTACCTGCTTTGGGGATTACTGAGATAATTGCTTGTCTCCAGGAAAGTGGTGTCTCCTCACCTCTAAAAACATAGTTAAAACATTCTTTAAGTAGTGATATAAGAGTCTCCCTGAAGGTTTTATACCATTCTGACAGATAACCATCAGCTCCTGGCATTTTGTTTGCTTTCAGTCTTGATATAGGTTTATTTATTTATTCCTCTGTTATCTCCTGGGTCATTATTTTATTCTGTTCTGTCCCTACAGATGGTAAATTAAGGGATAGTAAGAAATCTGATACTATTTCTAACCCAGCTACAAGGGGTTGAGTGTATAAGTTCTTATAGTAAGTTTCGAAGGAGCTTTGGATGTCCTCCAATTTGTAATGGCAAACTGCTCTGTTTAAGAGGAATAAAACACTTAAGGACATGCTGTTACTGGAAAATAATCATCTTTGGGGTGATGATAGTAACTCTGCTCTGCATTGGGCTGTATCATACCACCCTATAGTTGATTATTTCCCTATAACAACATGTCCTGTTGTATTTTGGTCCTTAGACAATGTACAGTATACTACATTGTGTAATACTAAAATAAGTTTTCTCATACTAATGCAACTGTGTTTAAATGTTAAAATGTTTATTTCATGCAACATCAAACATGGCTCACCAAGTGTTGAATGGCTGGAATAACAGCAGGTATTCTAGTGTGAGTATGTGTTTTTAACATCCATACATGCCTCTTTCTCGAACTGGCCTGCTTGTAGATGCTCCTAGTTCCCATAAATCCTTCTGCACCCAGGCTCATGACTGCCTTGCACCTGGCATGCCATGATCAGCAGCACACGAGCTTTGGCTATCAATGGTACACAGGTGCAGTGCCACCATTCAGCCAAGTCATTAATCAAATCAGAATCACCAAGTGCCTGCAAGGCTAATCAGCCCCCTTTATACCTCCTGTTGCCATGATCACACTCCAAGGTAACAGAAGTTTTGGTTTTACCTGTCTGCATAAATCCTGAGTCAGCAGTCTCATTTTGATGCAGTTGATAAATGGATGCTTTGGTTGGAAAGCTGAAAGGTAGTATGAGGACAACAGGAGATGAGTGTGACCTGGGCTCTTTCAGATCTCTTGGCTCATAAAACACACAGCAGCTTGCTTTAACAGCCTAACATTGAGGGATAAGCAGGGTCTCATTCAAAGTTTTGACTAACTTTTCAGATTTTTTTTACCCTTCTAGAGGTGTCTATGTTTTAACTATACTGTATCTGTAAACCATTTATTGCTTACCTGTGTTGTCTGGTCACAAAATATAAAAAATGATTCATTTTATATGGGATAGATCTATGATGTACAGTGGTGCTTGAAAGTTTGGAAACCTTTAGAATTTTCTATATTTCTGCATAAATATGACCTGTAACATCATCAGATTTTCACACAAGTCCAAAAAGTAGATAAAGAGAACCCAGTTAAACAAATTAGACAAAAATAGTATACTTGGTCATTTGTTTATTGAGGAAAATGATCCAATATTACATATCTGAGAGTGGCAAAAGTATGTGAACCTTTGCTTTCAGTATCTGGTGTGACCCTCTTGTGCAGCAATAACTGCAACTAAACATTTCCAGTAACTGTTGATCAGTCCTGCACACTGGCTTGGAGGAATTTTAGCCCATTCCTCCATACAGAACAACTTCAACTCTGAGATGTTGGTGGGTCTCCTCACATGAACTGCTCGTTTCAGATCCTTCCACAACATTTCAATTGGATTAAAGTTAGGACTTTGACTTGGCCAATCCAAAAGATTAATGTTATTATTCTTTAACCATTCTTTGGTAGAACAACTTGTGTGCTTATGGTCGTTGTCTTGCTGCGTGACCCACCTTCTCTTGAGATTCAGTTCATGGACAGATGTCCTGACATTTTCCTTTAGAATTTGCTGGTATCATTCAGCATTCATTGTTCTATCAATGATGGAAAGCTGTCCTGGCCCAGATGCAGCAAAAGAGGCCCAAACCATGATACTACCACCACCATGTTTCACAGATGGGATAAGGTTCTTATGCTGAAATGCAGTGTTTCCTTTCTCCAAACATACTTCTCATTTCAACCAAAAAGTTCTATTTTGGTCTCATCCATCCACAAAACATTTTTTCAATAGTTTTTTGGCTTATCCACATGATCTTCAGCAAACTGCAGACAAGCAGCAATGTTCTTTTTGGAGAGCAGTGGCTTTCTCCTTGCAACCCTGCCATGCACACCATTGTTGTTCAGTGTTCTCCTGATGGTGGATTTATGAACATTAACATTAGCCAATGTGAGAAAGGCCTTCAGTTGCTTAGAAGTTACCCTGGGGTCCTTTGTGACCTCACCGACTATTACATGTCTTGCTCTGGGAGTGATCTTTGTTGGTCAGCCACTCCTGGGGATTTTAACAATGGTCTTGAATTTCCTCCATTTGGACACAACCTGTCTGACTGTGGATTGGTGGAGTCCAAACTCTTTAGAGATGGTTTTGTAACCTTTTCCAGGGTTTCAGTCACATGACTTTTCTTAGCAGTTTTACCAGAAGTGAAATAGTTGGTGGTCCAAACAGCTGCCTAGTTAGTGCAAACAACTAGTGATAACTTATCAGAGTGTGCTCATAATCTAGAAGCCATTGCTCCCTTTAGATATATTCAAGAGATTGCTATGTGCAGTAGAATAGACCCCAACAGTCTGGGAAAGAAGGATTTCTCATATGATCTTGAAAACTACCCTTTAGTTGAATTCCCCGACATCTCGAACTATCGGGTGTTGCAGACATCCTACTACACTGCAAAACAGATGAAAGTGTGGAGGAGTATGGAGGCTTACAACTTTCTTGTATGTGGTTGGGTAAAGGACCTCAGTATCTCATCGCTGCCAAATGAATCCTGTATTGTTTTTGCCCATGTAAGTATGTTTTTTTTTAAGCTTTTCATGTGTCTTTTCAATGAAGAACTGCAAGTTGAAGTGTAAACAAACAACACTTTGCTTGATTCTCACTTGTGTTCGCTCTTATTTCTCACGCAAGTCATTCACAAAGATGATCAGAAACCCCTTTAAAGATCTGGATCTTAGTTAAACAAGACAGAGAAGTGATCATGGCGCATTGTAACTGTATGGCTGGGTAAGAATTTTGTCACAACCTTCATGCATAGATTTTGTGAGGAGTAAACAAAAAGAGCTGGGAACTTTTAGCGCTTCATGACTGTTGCAGTTCCTGATGTGAGTGGAGCACAGAAGCATGGCAGGCGAGAGTTGATGGTCACACAAACTCTTTATTTCACTTATTTTTAGCTTTTCAGCTTTCTTTCAGTCACTCACTCACTCAACACGCACACATGCATTGTGGTCGGGAGGGAGCCCCTTTTCTCTGCTCTCTCCCTCTTTTCATGCTCCGTCCCTGTAACAAACACACACACATGCACGCATTAATTGACAGCAGGTGGAATGTCTTAGCCACTCACCTTCCCCGACCCCGCCCTCCATTCACAGACTGCTGGTTGGCCACACCCCCACTGCCACATGCTCCCACGGCCACATACCCCCACCGCCCGACTCAGACCGGGGAGCCGTCCGGCCTGAAGCTGACTTCCCCCTCCGATGGGACAGGAAATCTGCCACCACCATCTGTGCCCCTCACCTGTGGATCACCTCGAACTTAAATGGCTGGAGGGCGAGATACCAACAGGTGATCTGAGCATTGGCATCCTTCATGCAGTGGAGCCACTGGATGGGTGTGTGGTCCTAACAGAGAGTGAAAGAGCGCCCCAGCAGGTAGTATCGGAGGGCGAGGACCACCCACTCGATGGCAAGACACTCCTTTTCTATCATGCTGTATTTGCTTTCATGCATCGAGAGTTTCCGGCTGATGTACAACACCGGGCGCTCCTCGCCCTCCACCCCCTGGGACAAAATGGCCCCCAGCCCTCTGTCCGATGCATCAGTCTGCAGAATTAAGGGGAGAGAGAAGTCAGGGGAGTGCAAAAGTGGCCCCCCACACAGTGCAGCTTTTACCTCAGAGAAGGCCTGTTGGCACTGCTCCGTCCACTGATCTAGAGCCCCCTTTTTAGTGAGATCGGTTAGCGGGCTGGTGACATCCGAATAATTAGGTATAAACCTACAATAATAGCCAGCCAGCCCCAGGAACTGTCTCACCTCCTTTTTGGTCTTGGGTCTTGGGCAGGCCACAATCGCTGCAGTCTTGTTAATTTGGGGATGCACCTGTCCATGACCCAAGTGGAACCCCAGATACCGTACTTCCACCCACCCAATTGCACACTTTTTTGGGTTAGCTGTGAGGCCCGCTCGCCTCAGTGACTTTAGAAAGGCCCTCAGGTGTTCCAAGTGCCATGGCCAATCATGGCTGTAGATTATTATATCGTCCAGATAGGCAGCTGCATAGGCAGTGTGAGGGCGGAGGACCCTGTCCATAAGCCGCTGGAACATAGCGGGCGACCCAAATAACCCAAAAGGGAGCATGACAAATTGGTGTAATCCAAACGGTGTGGAAAAGGCCATTTTCTCTTGGGATAGAGGAGTCAAGGGGATCTGCCAATATCCCTTTGTTAGATCAAGTGTCGAATAAAAGTGAGCAGCGCCTAACCGATCAAGCAACTCATCAATGCGAGGCATTGGGTATGCATCAAATTTAGACACCGTGTTGACCTTTCTATAGTCCACACAGAACCGGACCAACCCGTCGGTCTTGGGAACTAGGACCACTGGGCTGCTTCAGTCACTGTGGGACTCCTTGATTATGCCCATTTTGAGCATGACCTTGAGTTTGTCCTGAACCACCTTTTTCTTGTGTTCGGGCAAGCGGTAAGGGCGGCTCAAGCCACTTATCCTGCTTATCCCAATTACGTGTATCTTCACTTATGAATTTCCGGATTATGTTCTTGAGTGTTTGGTTAAATCGCTCTACTAAGTCATCTGTTTGTGGGTGATAGACACTGGCGCAGATAGACTTAATCCCCAATAACCCATACAGCTCACTGGGGGACTCCTTGATTATGCCCATTTCGAGCATGGCCTTGAGTTCATCCCGAACCACCGTTTTCTTGTGTTCGGGCAAGTGGTAAGGGCGGCTATGCACTACCACCCCCAGGGCATTTCGATGTGGTGTTCTATGAGGTGGGTATGACCAGGAAGGGGTGAGAACATGTCAGAAAATTCCTTTTGCAACCTGTCCACCTCCGTGATTTGGGCCAGTGAGAGGTGGTCTCCACAAGGGACTGGAGTGGTCCGAGATGTTATCTTTTTCACCTCCAGCCCCAGTTCCGCCTTCTCCGGGACTACCGATGCCAATGCCATGGGGACCCCCTCATTCCAGCATTTTAAAAGGTTGAGGTGGTAGATTTGCAGTGTCCCACCCCTTTCCATTTGCCTCACCTCATAGTCAACATGCCTGACTCACTGTGTGACCTCGAAGGGCCCTTGTCACTTGGCGACTAATCTGGAGCTCGATGTGGGCAATAATACGAGCACTTTGTCTCCCGGCTTGAACTCTCTAGGGCACGTGCCCCTGTCATACAGCTGGATTTGATGTTCTTGTGCCTGCCACAAACTCTCCTGGGTTAGGTGCGTGAGTGTGGAGTTTTGCGCGCAGGTCAAGAACGTACTGGATTTCATTTTTGCTAGGTGAAGGTCCCTAATCCCAATTTTCTCGTAGCACATCCAGAATGCCATGCAGCTTATGCCCATATAATAATTCAAATGGAGAAAACCCCGTGGAGGCTTGTGGGACCTCTCATACTGCGAACAACAGGGGCTCGAGCCACTTATCCCAATTACGTGCATCTTCACTTACGAATTTCCAGATTGTTCTTGAGTGTTTGGTGAAATTGCTCTTTTGTGGGTGATAGACACTGGTGCGGATAGACTTAATCCCCAATAACCCATACAGCTCGCGCAGTGTGCATGTCATAAACAAAGTGCCTTAGTCTGTCAGGATTTTTTTTGGAATCCCAACCCGGGAGATAAAGCGGAAGAGCGCTTCCACAATACTGCGTGCTGAGATATTGCAGAGAGGCACTGCGTCTGGATATTGTGTTGCATAGTCCACCAGAACTAAAACAAAGTGATACCCTTGTGCCGACCGATCTAATGGCCCGATGAGATCTATCCCAATTTGATCAAACGTGGTCTCGATTAGAGGAAGAGAGCACAATGGCACTTTTGGAGTGGCCGCGGGATTCACTAATTGGCATTCACAGCATGCCGCACACCACCGACTGACATCCCCATGAATCCCTGGCCAATAGAACCAGGCCATTATTCGGGCTAGTGTTTTATCTTGTCCTAATTGTCCAGCCATGGGATTAAAGTGAGCCGCATGGAATACAAGTTCCCTGCGGCTCTTTGGGATTAACAATTGGGTTACTCATTCACTAGTTTGAGTGTCCTGCGTCACTCGGTACAATCTATCTTTAATACTGTAATAGCAAAATAAGGGAATGTCAGTGCCGCACTTGGCTGAAGAGTCTGACCATCGATTACTCTCACATGGTCAAATGCATGCCGCAGAGTTTTGTCTCACAACTGCTCTAACGGGAAATCCCCAAGGGAATCCCCAAGAGAGGGAGGAGGAGCGGGCTGCTCCTCACTCTGACATGGTACTGACATAGACGGCTCTGTGACAGCTTCTCCAGTCAATGCCACACCAGGATCTTCCCATGACCTACTAGTGTAGGACCCACTATGTGTTAAATATTCCATCAGCTTTTTAAACCCTGGCCAATCAGTACCCAGAATCAACGAGTGGGTGAGACGAGGACTAACCGCCGCCTTTTTACTCTATGCATTTGGCCCTGGAATAGAATACAGATGGACACTAAGGGATAATTGTGAACATGCCCATGCACACACAACACTTTCACCACTTGTGCTCTCCCCAATGCCTCACCTTGCACCAGGCGTTGATGAATTGAGGTCTGATTACAACCGGAATCCACCAAAGCGTGATATGTATCCCCTTGAACACTAACCAGTATATGTTCTGGCCCGATCAGGGGCAGTTTCTGGCGTGTCAGGAATCTGGATCACAGCTCCCACCTCCCTTGCGGAGCTCTGACTCTGGAGATGCTCTGACTCCCCGCCGTGCCAGCACACCGACCCAGGCTTTCCCTCTGCACTGGCTTTATGGGTGTCACTCACCTGAGGAGGAGACAACACAGAGACGGAAGAGGAAAATGGGAGGACACCACGGGTCGGGCCGGCTGGGGAGGAGCCGGCCGCCGCCTCCACAGCAGGGGAACAGGGTGGGGAGGGGAACGAGAGATGAGGGGAAAAGAGAGAGAGAGAGAGAGAAGAGAAGCAAGGGGAGATGCCTCATCTGCCTGCCATTGGAGCCACCTCCAGATGCTCCTCCACCAGCTCGATGGCTCATTCCAGCAATGCCAGGCAATGACACTGGACCCATTCCACCATTCCTTCTGGAAGTCGAGAGATAAACTCTTCCAGTGCCACCAGATTTATCTCTGCAGCGTCGCAGTCTTCCACCCTCAGCCACTGCCAGCAGGTATCCCGGAGTTTCTGGCCGAATGCAAATGGCTGGCCGACCTCCTCCAATGCCAGTGTCCGGAAGCGCTGGTGATGTTGTTCCGGGGAGTGGCCGACCCACTGCAGGATGGCTTTCCTCAGGTCAGTATACACCAGTCGGCTGTCAGCAGGGAGCTGCTATGCTGCGAGCGGCGCCTTGCCAGTCAGGAGCGGGAGGCGGTGCGCCACGCTCTGCTCCAGTGGCCACCCCCACACCTCGGCTGCTTGCTCGAAGAGGGCAAGGAATGCTTCTGGATCATCCTGCAGGCCCATCTTCATGAGGATGCCGGCTGCAGTGATGATCGATGCCCCTGCTGACACAAGCAGATGCCGGAACGCCTGGCAGTCTTCCTTCTGGGAAGTGTTGCTCTTGTTCCTTTCGGAGGGCGATCAGCGCTTGATGCTGGTTCTGCTGGGTGGTAGCGAGGACAACGATGAGCTCTTTGAATGGGGAGGACTCCATGGGGTGGTTCCCTTCTGTGCTCCCGGGTTTCGGCACAACTGGTGCAGTTCCTGATGTGGGTGGAGCACAGAAGCACGGCAGGCGAGAGTTGATGGTCACACACAAACTCTTTCACTTATTTTTAGCTTTTCAGCTTTCTTTCAGTCTTTCACTCACTCACTCACTCACTCACTCACTCAACACGCACACATGCGTTGTGGTTGGGAGGGAGCCCCTTTTCTTGGCTCTCCCCCTCCTTTTATGCTCCGTCCCTGTAACAAACACACACACATTAATTGACAGCAGGTGGAATGACTTAGTCACTTACCTTCTCCGACCCCACCCTCCATTCACAGACTGCTGCTTGGCCACGCCCCCACTGCCACAGTGACTAAAAAAAGTACCTTAAAATAACAACACATTGCAAGAAACTTGGAAAACACTAACAACATAGCTGAGAGGGATATACAAACCTTTCATGAAGTGATCACTGCAAACTTGAGCAAGCTTCGACTCGGCTCCCTTCGATTTCAGTGAGAGGTTCAAAAGTCACCTTTCTCGACGTCTTTTTGTGAAATCCTGTGTTCATTCACCCTTTTTTATTAGTTCACAGGGAACCCTGAAGAAACTTTTATCAGTTTCATGGTTTGATCGATTTGAACAACCGAAAACAGCGCAAGCATAAGGCATTTTTCACGCGAGCAATGCACCTTCTCCATACAAACGCTTTGTCAACTGAGCTTTGGTAGACCACCAGCTAAAGTTTTGAATCACTAATGAAGCAGATGTGATATCATGTGAAACCCAGCAATATACATCATACATATACGATGTTGCTTGAAAGTTTGTGAACCCTTTAGAATTTTCTATATTTCTGCATAAATATGACCAAAAACGTCATCAGATTTTCACACAAGTCCTAAAAGTGGATAAAGAGAACCCAGTTAAACAAATGTGACAAAAATATTATACTTGGTCATTTATTTATTGAGGAAAATGATCCAATATTACATATCTGAGAGTGGCAAAAGTATGTGAACTTCTAGGATTAGCAGTTCATTTGAAGGTGAAATTAGAGTCAGGTGTTTTCAATCAATGGGATGACAATCAGGTGTTAGTGGGCACCCTGTTTTACTTAAAGAACAGGGATCTATCAAAGTCTGATCTTCACAACACATGTTTGTGGAAGTGTGTCATGACATGAACAAAGGAGATTTCTGAGGACCTCAGAAAAAGTGTTACTGATGCTCATCAGGCTGGAAAAGGTTACAAAACCATCTCTAAAGAATTTGGACTCCACCAATTCACAGTCAGACAGATTGTGTACAAAGGGGGGAAATTCAAGACCATTGTTACTTTCCCCAGGAGTGGTCGACCAACAAAGATCACTCCAAGAGCAAGGCATGTAATAGTCGGCGAGGTCACAAAGGACCCCAGGGTAACTTCTAAGCAACTGAAGGCCTGTCTCACATTGGCTAATGTTAATGTTTTGAGTCCACCATCAGGAGGACACTGAACAACAATGGTGTGCATGGCAGGGTTGCAAGGACAAAGCCACTGCTCCCCAAAAAGAACATTGCTGCTCATCTGTAGTTTGCTAAAGATCACATAGACAAGCCAGAAGGCTATTGGAAAAATGTTTTGTGGACAGATGAGACCAAAATAGAACCTTTTGGTTTAAATGAGAAGCATTATGTTTGGAGAAAGGAAAACACTGCATTCCAGCATAAAAACCTTATCCCATCCCTGGGGAATTCCATTAGCATTCCCTAATGGCAATGACCTCTTCAGCAGGATAATGTGTCCTGCCAATCTGCAAAAAGTGTTCAATAATTGTTTAAGGAAGCCCTGTGATGACTTGGCAACTTGTCCAGGGTGTACCCCACCTTTCACCCGTAGTCAGCTGGGATAGGCTCCAGCTTGCCTGCAACCCTGTAGAACAGGATAAAGCGGCTAGAGATAATGAGATGAGAATTGTTTAAGGAGCATGACAAAGTGTTCAAGGTGTTGACTTGGTCTCCAAATTCCCCAGATCTCAATTCAACTGAGCATCTGTGGGATGTGCTGAACAAGCAATCCATGTACACCACATCTCACAACTTACAGGACCTGCTGCTAACTTCTTGGTGCCAGATACCACAGCACACTTACAAAGATCTTGTGGAGTCCATGAGTTCTTTGGTGGCACCAGGTAGACCTGCACAATATTAGGTATGTGATTTTAATGTTATGATGACTTGGATATATACCAATCAGCCATATCCCTGGAAAACACTGGAAAACAACCAGAGGTAGAATTTTGGCTCTGTCAGTTCCTTAACCTTTGTATGACTGTTATTTAATCCCACTCATGCAGTTCCTATTTTTGTTTGTTCATGCCAGCAATATTTTGTAATGAATTTAGTTGGTTCTATTACACAAAATATAAACAAACTAGTCATCGTTGTCACTGCCATACCCAATCCAGGCTTGAGGTGAACCAAATTTGGTTGACTTGACCAGAATTGTAGCAGTAGGGTGACCAGATCGTTTCTACATACTCACACACACATTCACATCTATGGGCAATTTAGAGTAGCCAGTTAACCTAACTGCATGACTGTGGGGGAAACCGGAGCACCTGGATGAAACCCATGCAGACACGGGGAGAACATGCAAACTCCAAACAAACTAGTAGCTCATTTTAAACAACTGTGACCTTGACCAGGCAGTTAGGGTGCTTTCACACCAACAGCAGTTGGTGCGCAGTAAACAGTCCATTTGAACCAAAAGCTCTTAGTTCGGTTCATTTTCGTCAATGTGAAAGCATCAATTGCACTCGGGTGCGCACTAAATCAAGCGGACCGAGACCTCCAAAAAGGGGTGGTCTTGGTCTGCTTGATTCCACACCAAATGTCAACCTTTGGTGTGGTCCCTCTGGTGAAAACGCGAACCTGGACCAACTCAGGAGTTTCAATTAAATTTACATAACAGTGCAGATGTTTCAGCTGTGTCAGGGTGCAGGCACTTACAGATGCAAACACAGGGTAGAGCAGGCTAACAGACTATAGCCTATCTTGTGGGCCTTTGGAAAGGTGCTTGTCTCATCATCAGCAGGACAGCATTGGTGAAAATAGCGTGTATCCTCTGCCTGAAATGACGCACTATACACCTTTGGCGAATCCAGTATATCCGAAGATTGTTCTCCAGCTACAGCCACGACTCATTCCGGAACTGGATATTTTGCCAGAAATGGGTAATGTTGATGATATAAAAAGCAAGGACCAGTGCAAGAAACAGTGTGCGAACGTGTCGCTCCATTGTGAAAGTCCAAATTGGCGCTTATTTCCACCGGAAGATGACGAAACGTCATTCAGACCAATTTGGTTCATTTGCATGTGTGAACGCGGACCACACGCAGTCTGTATGCTACAATGTAACAATTTTACTTTACTGCCTGGTGCGGACCAAATAATCGAACTAGCGGTGTGAAAGCACCCTTACTAACTGTATGGATGCAAACTCAATTTTGAGTAATGCCGCTTTGTCCACTAGCCTCTACGCACCTGCTCATGGGCAACAAGACCCGCTTTGTTCACACAAAGCTGACCACAAACATTGCATCAAAAATCAGTGTCAGCTGCTTTGGCTGGATCCTTATGCTGTAATTATTTCTCCACAATGCTATTCTCTTGGTCTTTGCAAACTTCATGATTCATATACCCTTCTTCTTGGTCTGTCAGTTGCCAGTTCCTCCCAGCTGTTCACATCAATATTGCACTTTCTCAAAGTTTCAGCCAATGCATCTCTATATCTCTTCCTGGGCCTACCAACTTTTCTCAAACCCTCAACAAGTTCTCCATAGAACATTTGTTTGGCAGCCATGCTTCATCCATCCGAACAAGGTGACTGGACCATTGCAGTTGGTATTTTCAGACAATATCTTCTATGCTGCAGCAGTGAGCTTGCTTGAGGACATCGATATTCAGGATTTTGTCATCCCATTTGATTTTCATAATATTTCAAAGGCATCTTTGTTGGAAAGCCTCCAACTTTGCAATGTGTTGTCAGTAAAGTGTCCATGTTTCCACAGCCTACAGCTGGGTACTGATAATGACAGCTTAAAAAAACAACTATTTTGGTTGAGAGGCAGATATCATGACTGTTCCACACCCCTTGGTGGAGTCTATCGACCAATACACTGGCTTTGACAACTCTGCAGGTGATTTCCATCTGGCCATCATCTGACAGGATGCTTCCAAGAGAGGGAAATGATTTGGTGACTTTCAATTGCTCCTCATTCACCCTAATCAATGGGGGCAGATATTCCACACTTGGAGGAGGTTGATGCATAACCTCCATCTTTTTTTATGCTGATGGTTAGACTGAAGTGTGATGCAGTAGTGGCAAAAGCATCCATTATCTGTTGAAGTCCACTTTCAGTGTGTGCAAAGAAACCGCAATCATCGGCGAAAAGGAGATCTTTGATCAGCTGTTCCATTGTTCTGGTCTTAGCATGCAGCCTGCACAGATTAAAAATGCCACCATCAGTTCTGAATCTGACATAGACACCTTTGTCAGTTTTTGATAAGGCTTCCTTCAGCATGGCATCAAAAAAGAGCACACATAGGATAGGTGCTACCACACAAACCTGTTTCACCCCATTTGTAATGGGAAATGCATTGGAAAACTAACTGTTGGTGTAAACTCTGGCTTTCATCCCATCATGCAGTTGTCTCAAGATGCTGATGAACTTTGGAGGACATCCATTTTTGTACAAAATTTTCCAGAGCGCTTAACATGAGACTGTATTGAAGGCTTTTGTGAGGTCAATAAACACAGTGTCTAACCCAATGTTCTGCTCAATACATATCTCCTGAGACTGTTGCATGGAAAAGATCATGTCAATGGTGTTACGGTTTCTCCAGAAAACGCATTGCATTTCTGATACATGGTCATCAACAATCATGCTGACAAGGTCTCTCATCTCATTATCTCTAGCCGCTTTATCCTGTTCTACAGGGTCGCAGGCAAGCTGGAGTCTATCCCAGCTGACTATGGGCGAAAGGCGGGGTACACCCTGGACAAGTCGCCAGGTCATCACAGGGCTGACACATAGACACAGACAACCACTCACACCTACGGTCAATTTAGAGTCTCCAGTTAACCTAACCTGCATGTCTTTGGACTGTGGGGGAAACCGGAGCACCCGGAGGAAACCCACATGGACACGGGGAGAACATGCAAACTCTGCACAGAAAGGCCCTCGCCAGCCATGGGGCTCAAACCCGGACCTTCTTGCTATGAGGCGACAGCGCTAACCACTACACCACCGTGCCGCCACTGCTGACAAGGTGCATTTGCAAAATCTTTGCAAGGATTTTGCCACACAGACTCAGAAGAGGTAGTCCCCAATGGTTTCCACAACCAGATTTACTGCCCTTGCCTTTGTAGATGGTCACAATTAGGGCATCTTTGCACTGCTGTGGGATCTCCTCCTCTGTCTAAATATGGGCAGATAGATCATCCAAATTAGTAATGAACATTTCAGTTCAGTTTTATTGGTATGTTAACACAGGGTCAACTTACAATGAAATGTGTTGGATGAGATAAGAACCAGAACCAAATCTCTCAGCATTGGAGCCCTACAGAAGTTTAACAGTATAGCAATAAAAAATATTCAAAGTCCTAAATATAAAAATGGAAGTAAAATTAAAGTGAAAATAGAAATAATTAAGAGAGGCGCATGCATATAGAATTGCATATAGGAAAAAGTAACATATGAGAGTACCAGTAATTGCACATTGTTGAAGACAAATTAAGTACTGATCGTGTAAGCAGAGTTTTGTGATATGTTGGGAAATGCGTAAACAGTAAATAGGTAAGTGTTTTGGTGATATGTCAACAGAGTCTTGTGATATGTTGGTGATATACAAACAGATTCTTGTGATATGTTGATAAGCATGTGAGGTAATATGGTAAACAGTAAAAGTGAAAAAGTGCAGGTGATCCAGTGCAGTGTGGACTATACAGTGCCATGTGGAATGATTAGGTGTTAGGCCCCGGTCACACCGCCCGAACTTTGCTGGAGCGTTCCTGGAGCGGTGAAAAAAATTCATCACCGCTCTTAACCGTTCACCACCGTTTAACAAAAGCTGGCCCCCGTTAAAGCAACGCCGTATACGCTCGGCCACCGCTGATGTTTCTCGAGGGGCCCTCCTACCGCTCCGAAAGTTTTGAGCTGCACAAAATATTGCGAGCGGTGAGGAGGGGGCAATTTTCCGCCCCGGCAAAGTTCACCCCCGCTCCACCAACGCCCAGTCAAAGTTTGGCACCGCTAGATGCAAGTTCATGAACGCTTGGGTCCGCTAGGCCAACGCAGAAATCTTGAACGCTGGACCACCGCTGCTTTGCCAGCGTTGCCCGGGCGGCGATTAAACGTTGCACAAACTTCGGTGGAGCGGTTGTAAGCATTTTACGAGCGGACACGGGGTTGCTGGAACGGTGTCGGGCATTGAAGCAGCTATCCATGGCGGCGATGAACTTTGGTTTGGCGTTGGTATAGAGGTGTCGGAGAGGGACCAGAATTTGGCTATAAATACGGGGAGAAATGGACCAGGAGCTCATTTGGAATCGAGCCGCCGTTGAGTTCAGACCTTATCTATATCGAATTTGCTCAAAGTTACAGTAAAACTGTATCACCATGGATGCTGAGAGACTTGCTATGATTGGTGCTAAACCAACTTTATACCCCCGCCGAGCCAAAGCCCGCATGCGCAGAACGCCGCTATACCAACGCTCGCGTCACCGCTAAACCAACGCTCGCTACCGCTCGCTACCGCTAAACCAACACTAAAGCAATGCCGGCTTCAGCGGTGCACCGCTAAGCCAACGCCCGTGTTTTCGATTTTTTTTCCCATTTTGTGCGCGGTGACGAGCGTTGTCAAAATTCGGCCCCCCCTCCCTACCGTTCAAGGAACGCTCCAGCAAAGTTCGGGCGGTGTGACCGGGGCCTTAGACTTAAAAACTTTGATGTCCTGATAATAAAAAACATTCTTGAGTCTGGTAGTCCAGCGTTTCTCAACCTTTTTTCAGTCACGGCACCCTTCAGAAGTATGCAAATTCTCAAGGCACCCCCATATAAAATATACGCAGTCACGCTGACCATACGCTGACCCTGGCAGTGACGTTGTGACATGGGAAAGGGGGCCGTGAGACAAATTTTGATGATGCATGAGGCAGCGATGATCTGCATTAGTGTAACTATCATTTTTTGGAAATTTAATTCATTTTATTTATTTCAATGTTCGAATATATAATTTTTTGACTCCTAATGAAGCCAGACAGCACCCCAGGGTGCCGCGGCACCCCGGTTGAGAAAGGCTGTGGTAGTCCATGCCGGAAAACAAGGAAAACAGCTGTCGTGGTGGGTGACTGTGGTCCTTAATGATGCTGTGTGCCTTCTGCATGCACCACTGGAGGTAGATGTCCTAAATGGGAGGGATACTCTTACCAATGATGTGCTGTGCCACCTCCACAACTCTCTGTAATGATTTCTGGCTGTAGGCAGAGGAGCTCCCATACCATACTGTAACCCAGACCATCAGCAAGCTCCTGATTGTGCACCTGTAGAAGTTTATTAATGATGTTTGTATTCATGCTGAACTTCTTCAGCCTCCTCAGGAAGTAGAGCCACTGACAAGCTTTCCTGACCACAGTGTCCATGCATGTTGTCCAAGAGAGGTCCTCTGTGATGTTCATACCAAGGAACTTGAAGCTGCTGACCCTTTTGACCTCAGCTTCATTGATGTAGATGGGCTAGTGTGTCCTCCCTTGTTGTCTCCTGCAGTCCACTATCATCTCCTTAGGTTTACTGATGTTGAGAGTGAGGTTGTTGTCTTGGCACCAGCTGGTTAATGCCTTCACTTCCTCTCTGTATGCTGTCTCATTGTTGTCCGTAATGAGGACAGTGTAAGTTTGCTGATGGTTGTGTCATCAGCAAACTTAATGATGACATTGGAGCTGTACTTAGCAGTACTGTCATAGGTTAACAAGAAGTACAAGGAGGGACTGAGCACACAGCCCTGTGGTGCACCTGTCTTCAGGATCAGTGAGGAGGATGTGTGGCTACAGATTCTCACCATCTGGGATCTGCCTGTCAGAAAGCCGAAGATCCATCTACAAATGGACATCCGCAGTCTTCATATCCCCACAATGTTTGAAAATTTTGGTGGGAATTCCATTATCACCTGGAGATTTGCCATTTGATAGGAGCTTAATTGCTTTGTAGATTTCATCCACTGGTTGATGGTTGGTTTGCAAGCTCATCAAATATTGACTTCTGGAGTGTAACATAAATGCTCTTCTGTTCTTCTTGAGACGGCCAATTTAACCCTCTGGTGTCAAGAGCTTCACTGAGCACCCACTTATGCATTCATAAAAGACTATTCACATGGTAACTGCATGATAATCACTTTCACTCTTTCAGTTTCAATTGGTTTCGCAGTGGGAATGCCCACCATAAACAGGTTAAAATCAGTGAACCATAGTTTAGTCTATTTGGAGGTAAAACTTGTGAGCTGGCACATGGATTTTATGCATTTCAGATGATTCAGGACAGCGATTCAATTTCAAAACAGTGATTCAATTCATGATTCAGGACAGGGCTTCAATTCACAATTCAATTTATGAGTCAGGGCGGCACGATGGTGTAGTGGTTAGTGCTGTCGCCTCACAGCAAGAAGGTCCGGGTTCGAGCCCTGTGGCCGGTGAGGGCCTTTCTGTGTGGAGTTTGCATGTTCTCCCCATGTCCGCGTGGGTTTCCTCCGGGTGCTCCGGTTTCCCCCACAGTCCAAAGACATGCAGGTTAGGTTAACTTGTGACTCTAAATTGGCCATAGGTGTGAATGTGAGTGTGAATGGTTGTCTGTGTCTATGTGTCAGCCCTGTGATGACCTGGCGACTTGTCCAGGGTGTACCCCGCCTTTCGCCCATAGTCAGCTGGGATAGGCTCCAGCTTGCCTGCGACCCTGTAGAAGGATAAAGCGGCTAGAGATAATGAGATGAGATGACACTGATGATGAGCGGTACCTTTTTATTACTTTGACCCAATCCGGCCGAAGATCAACTCGAGTAAGTGTAAATATTTCTTCTATTTCTTATGAGCATATTGATTGATATGCGTGCACTGTAGTATGTACAGTGGGGTAAAAAAGTATTTAGTCAGCCACCTATTGTGCAAGTTCTCCCGCTTAAAAAGATGAGAGAGGCCTGTAATTTTCATCATAGGTACACTTCAACTATGAGAGACAGAATGGGGGGAAAGAATCCAGGAAATCACATTGTAGGATTTTTAATGAATTAATTGGTAAATTCCTCGGTAAAATAAGTATTTGGTCACCTACAAACAAGCAAGATTTCTGGCTCTCACAGACCTGTAACAACTTCTTTAAGAGGCTCCTCTGTCCTCCACTCGTTACCTGTATTAATGGCACCTGTTTGAACTCGTTATCAGTATTAAAGACACCTGTCCACAACCTCAAACAGTCACACTCCAAACTCCACTATGGTCAAGACCAAAGAGCTGTCAAAGGACACCAGACTTGCCTTGCCTTGCCAGAAACAAAATTGTAGACCTGCACCAGGCTGGGAAGACTGAATCTGCAATAGGTAAGCAGCTTGGTGTGAAGAAATCAACTGTGGGAGCAATTATTAGAAAATGGAAGACATACAAGACCACTGATAATCTCCCTCGAACTGGGGCTCCACGCAAGATCTCACCCTGTGGGGTCAAAATGATCACAAGAACGGTGAGCAAAAATCCCAGAACCACATGGGGGGACCTAGTGAATGACCTGCAGAGAGCTGGGACCAAAGTAACAAAGGCTACCATCAGTAACACACTATGCCACCAGGGACTCAAATCCTGCAGTGCCAGACGTGTCCCCCTGCTTAAGCCAGTACATGTCCAGGCCCATCTGAAGTTTGCTAGAGAGCATTTGAATGATCCAGAAGAGGCCTGGGAGAATGTCATATGGTCAGATGAAAGCAAAATAGAAATTTTTGGTAAAAACTCAACTTGTCGTGTTTGGAGGAGAAAGAATGCTGAGTTGCATCCAAAGAACACCATACCTACTGTGAAGCATGGGGGTGGAAACATCATGCTTTGGGGCTGTTTTTCTGCAAAGGGACCAGGACGACTGATCCGTGTAAAGGAAAGAATGAATGGGGCCATGTATCGTGAGATTTTGAGTGAAAACCTCCTTCCATCAGCAAGGGCATTGAAGATGAAACGTGGCTGGGTCTTTCAGCATGACAATGATCCCAAACACACTGCCTGGGCAACGAAGGAGTGGCTTCGTAAGAAGCATTTCAAGGTCCTGGAGTGGCCTAGCCAGTCTCCAGATCTCAACCCCATAGAAAATCTTTGGAGGGAGTTGAAAGCCCGTGTTGCCCAGCGACAGCCCCAAAACGTCACTGCTCTAGAGGAGATCTGCATGGAGGAATGGGCCAAAATACCAGCAACAGTGTGTGAAAACCTTGTGAAGACTTACAGAAAACGTTTGACCTCTGTCATTGCCAACAGAGGGTATATAACAAAGTATTGAGATGAACTTTTGTTATTGACCAAATACTTATTTTCCACCATAATTTGCAAATAAATTCTTTAAAAATCAGACAATGTGATTTTCTGGATTTTTTTTCTCATTTTGTCTCTCATAGTTGAGGTATACCTATGATGAAAATTACAGGCCTCTCTCATCTTTTTAAGTGGGAGAACTTGCACAATTGGTGACTGACTAAATATTTTTTTGCCCCACTGTACACAGGAAAAATGACTGAGCAATTTTTCCAGAGTTAAAAGCATGGATGTGCAGAGGGGGTGGCTGTAGTTGTCCGGGCAACTGCCTTTATGCCCTCCTCGACTAATGTTGCCCTTCTGAGGGAGGGGGGAAAAATAATATAAATCGTTCAAGGAATACAGAATTTCAGATTTGAACATGATTTTCGTTATAATTCATGCTTTTGTTTTCAAACGTGTCCTAAAATAGCCTAAAGTACCGTCAATCATTCCATCAGACACCGCAAGGGAAAGGCAGAAGGGAGGGGGCGGGGGCTCACAAAACTGAAGCGCTGTACGCGACCTGCACTTCAGCCTGCATGCGTAGCGAGATTGTTGCAGATGCCGCGGCAGTTAAAACCGACTACCTTCAGTGCCATGATGGGGGTCTAAAAGGTGAGCTTGAGATGTACACACAGTATAAAAATGATCACCATCACCTTTTCTGAAATCTTCATCAACCCAGGTGCAGTTTGCGACATTTAGTGAGCCTAAACAATCCGACAGCCAGATACTGTGCCACGTTTAGTTAGCAAAAAAAAAAAATCCGACAGCCAGCTAGCTTGCAGACAACCTGTAACTTTTTACAAGCTGCTTTGTGATAAGCAAACTAATGTTAGGCCTACATGTCTGCTGATAGTTTTCTAACATTTCGTTTTAGCAAGCTGGAAGAATGATGGAAATAATGCATCATTTGAATTAGGCTATTTCATATGATTAGAAAACTAATTCTTAACTATTTTGGGTCATGTGTGTAATGTTAAAATGAAGGCAATTCGAAAAATGCCTACGGAAAAGAGGCGGATTCAAGAGAGAGAGAGACAAGTCAAAGAGGCAGCTAAGGGGAGCACCTCTCTGCAGAGTTGGCTGCGAAAAAGCCAAGCAACAGGTGAGACAGAGACGTTGCAGCATTGTCATAAAAATGACACTGTAGGCTAATTGATTAATCATCCTCATATTTTAGCCTGCTAATGGCATTTTCTCATAATTGCATTACATTTAAGATGAGGAGCAGCCACAAACCTCCTCACTTCAGGAAAATGTGGACCAGGAGGAGGCATTTAGGGCAGGTAGGCATAATGCTGATTACCCGATATAGGATTAAGCTACAGGTTTAAAGACCAGCAAGCTATATATCAAGCTGTATATAAGATAAAATAAAATAATTACAGCAATAAAAAAACAAAGGAGGAGAACAGAGAAAGGAGAGATGAGCAAGAGGATGAGATGAGGGAGAGGACAGCATCTGAAAGGGAGGATGCTCAGAGTTTGGCAGAATCTACTGATTTTGATTTTTTGCTGAGGTTGTCTAATCCCACTGATCCAGCACATGTAGAGAGCAACAATCTTAAGTACAATCAGAACTTCATCAGATTCTGCACTTCAGTCGGGCCTTGCCGTCCTATGGTGAAGTTCCCAAAAAAATCAGATGGGCGCTCTTTTCAAGCTCAGTGGTACAAATGACGATCCCTGGCTGGAATATTCTCCTCTCAGAGATGCCATGTACTGCTTTAGTTGCAGGAATTTCATGAACAAGAAGTTGTTTCAGAGCAAGAAAGGATGGAAGTCTATAGGGATAACCTTGTGGAGGCAGGCCAAAGTAAAGATCAAAGAGCACCGCAGCAGTGAAGCACATATGCTCAGCATGATCAGGTGGAATGCCTTTAAAAAAGATACACTGCAGAGGGCATTTGCAGCAGCTGATGCACAGATGGAAACAGCGAAAGAAATAGAGAGGCAGAAAAACAGAGCGATAATCTTCCGTTTAATGGATATCACATTATATCTGGCAAAACAAGCTTTGGCCTTTCGGGGTAATGAAGAAGGCTTGTCAAGTTCAAACAAAGATAATTTCCTGAACCTGGTAGATTTGCTTGGCCAATATAACAGCGTACTCAGGCGTCATCTTGACATAGTCGAGGAAAGCCAAGCATCAAACAAAAGGCCCCTGGTGTCTCTCCTATCCAATAGGACTCAGAATGACCTCATAAAAGCACTTAGTGTTTGTCAAACGAGTCATACAGAAGGAAGTGATGGAGGCATCAAAATTTTCTATTCTGCTGGATGAGACCACTGATGTGTCACATATTGAGCAGGTGTCCTTTGCTGTGCGATATGTCCACAACATGACTATAAAGGAACGCTTTGTTCAGTTATGTGATGTGGCATCAACAACTGCAGAGGCACTGGAGAATGTTGTGATGAAGTTGCTTGAGGAAAATAACTTCAACATTCAAAATGTCTGTGGACAGGGATACAATGGGGCAGCTAACATGAGCGGACGCTACAATGGGCTGCAGTCCTGGATTCAGAGGCTAAACGAAAAGGCACTGTATGTGCACTGCCATGCACATTGTTTGAATCTAGTTTTAGTTGAGAGTGCAAAATCCAACAAGTTCTTTGTGGATTTCTTTACAGTTGTTGAGAGGCTGTACACTTTTATTGCCAGCTCCACAAAGCGCCATGCTGCATTTGTGGATACTCAAAAAGCCATGAATCCAGACCAACATGTCCTTGAACTGCAGAGGCTTTCAGACACCCGTTGGAGCTGCAGGGAAGATGCTTTGAAGACAATTAGGAAGGTCCTCCCTGCTATCCTACAGTGCTTGAGAGGTCTGAGAGAGTTTGACCCCCCCCCCCCCCCCCCCCCCCGATCTGGCTGCAGGAGAGGCTAAGATGCTGTTGAGTAGCATAGATTTCGAATTTCTGCTCTGCCTTGAAATAGCAACGCCAGTGTTCATGGAGACATCAGTGGCTTCTAAAGTTCTCCAGCAGAATGACCTGGACTTGGCTGCTGCTTACTCTGTTTTGGATGGTGTCATGAAGCGAGTAGGGGAACTGTGGAGAGACAGTCATTTCTCACAAATTTACAACACTACCACAACAATTGCAGAGGAACATGACATAAACATCCCGACAAGCATTCCAGGTAGGCGCAGAAAAGTCCCTGCAAAGCTGAAATACACCTCTAAATCTGCAAGGGAAGATGATGAAGTTCAGACCTTGGAGGAGTACTACAGGGGAAGAACATACTATACATTTTTGGATAGACTGAGACAAGAACTAGAGAGAAGATTCTATGGAGAAGGGAAGACTCGGGACATTGTGATGTCATTACAGAGACTCACTGACCCAGAACAGTGGGTGAATGTCGCTAGCAGCCAAGGTCAACATACGGCCCATACGCTATGTGAGTTTTATGATCTTCAGGGGGAAGAAACCAGTCTACAAACAGAGCTGAGAGTCTTCCATGCATCTTACAAGTGTCCCAAGAAGACAGTGAAAGCCATGCTGGAAATATTAAGGGAAAACCATGCTGATATTATTTTCCCCACACTGTTCAAACTGATCAAAATCTATGCCACTCTGCCAGTCTCCACTGCAACAGTGGAACGCTCATTCTCAAAGCTGAAGCTGGTGAAAACAAGGCTCCGTAATCAGTGTGGTCAAGAGCGGCTGTCTGACCTCCTCCTCCTGGCCATAGAAAAGGACATAGAAATCAACAAACACGAGGTCCTGAAGATTTTTGTTGACATGACCCCTAATAGGCGCCTTATTTTTTGAACGTTTGCGCTCTCACTATGTTCAATATGTATGTATGTAAATAAATATGTTTAGTTTCAATTAGTAGTAGTTAGTGAGACTGAGTGCTGAATTTCTGTGGTTTACTTATTTGTAATATTTCAATAAAGACTGTGTGCTTCATAGTTTAAAGCCTGTGAGGTTATGTGTGTGTGTAGGGAGGGGGGTGGGGTCTGCCCTTTCTTCAGGTCAGAGCAACTGCCCTTCATAATTCCTGTGCACGTCCCTGGTTAAAAGTATGATCCTCAAAAATAGTTAATCTTGCTCTACTTTGAGTTTAGAGGGTAAAATTTTGAGTTGGAGTGGGAGCAAAATTACAGAGTAATTGTGTAACAGAGTAACAGAGTTGATTGTGGCTCTGAACTGATTAAAATAGTACAAGAATTAATTTCAAGACACACTGAATAGAGTCAAATACCAAAATAAAGTCAAATACCAGATAAATGAAGCTGTTGTAGCAAGCAGTTTTAGAACTGTGCTGGAATGTGTGAAAAACATTACCTTACCCATTGTGATGAACCGTTTTGATCACTTGACCTGATGGGATTAAGAGTTGGCAGTGGGAGGAGTATTCACTCTTCTCTTTGAATGGAGTGGGGTTTTTTACTCTTCTCATTGAATACCCCATACCACTGCCAACCTTTATCCCAAAACAATAGGACATACATTTTTTGATGGCCAGTTAATCATCCAATTCAATGGAGCAGTTCTAGAACTGCTTTTTACAACAGCTTCATTTATCTGTTATTTTTTTAAAAGTACAATCATGACATACATACTCTATACATATTACTGTAGCTGAACTTGTGCTGAATATAAAAAACTCGTATGACTTTGAAATTACTGCTTAGATTTGTTGAACTTGACAACAAAATCAGAGCATGCCCAAATCATTAGTGCCAGAAAATACCCTCAGACCCCAGAGGGTTAATAGATCATTAAAAGTGTTCTTCCCAGCAGTTCAAGATGTCCATCTGATTCATTAAGAGGGTAGAACTTTACTTTGATACAAGTGGAGCACTGCCATGAGTAGATGGACTGTACAGTTCTGTCACAGCATCATAGAAGTGTTTGGAGTCATGCCAATTGGCAAACACTTGGATTTGAGGAGTTTTTCTGGCTAGCCATTCATCTTTCAATCTACTTGTCTCTTTCTGTAATCTTCATTGGCACAGTAAAACTTTCAGACCAAGGACTGATTTCGAGGTGTTATGCAATGTATCATACAAAATTGTCCACACTTCGGTTACCAAGTAGTTTGGGCCCAGATGGTTGGCTATGAGGTTTTTGGTTATTTGCTTTGATAGTGCTTTACTGGTTTGGGGAACGTTCATGATTAAACATTTAGCTTGGGGGTAGCCTTGTGGCTTGACCTCTGATAGACAGATTTAATGACCATTTTTAACTTCATCCACACCATTTTATGGTCTGTTTGACACTCCGTGCCCTGCATTACTTTCGTGATGATGATGTCTTTAAACTCGCACCTTCTCATGATAGCATAGTCAAGCATGTGCCAGTGCTTGGATCACTGATGCCTCCAAGTTGTTATTTGGGCCACTAGCAGCTGAAACATCATATGGGTGATTACAAGGTCATGTTCCTTGGACTTCGACAGCAATAGCAGACCATTATCATTTACTCTGCTAATTCCATGGCAACCAAGGGTCTCTGGCCATGCAGTGTAATCTGTCCCAATGTGGGCATTGAAATCACCCAAGAGGATCAACTTATCCATGCTGGGAGTTGGCTGAAGTAGTTCCTCTAGATTACTGTAGAACTTTTCCTTCATGGCTTCATCATTTTATCATGGCGGGGGCATATGCATTGATCACAGTAATGCTTCTATCTTTACTAATGAGACATCTGAGTGTCATTAATCTCTCATTGATGGCTTTGGGTAGGTTTGAAAGAGTCTTTATCAATGAGGTCTTTAAGGCAAACTCAACTCCATGAAGTCACTTTACTGAACCAGGTAGGCCACTCCAGTAGAACATGTAACCTGAGATGTCCTCAGTTAACCAACCAGTATCAGCAAGTCTTGTCTTGCTCAGTGCTGCCAGATTGATTCCCTACCTTTTCAACTCAAGTCAAATAATAGCCATTCTGTGATCAACCAGTTTATCACTCTGGACTGTATGTACATTCCATGTTGCAAACACTGTATTTGCTTTATATGTTGAATTTTGACCACAAATAGGGATAAACCATCAGCCGTGGCTTGCTGACCAGGTTGTTTGGAGCAAACAATGTTTGGGACACATTTTCTATTCCCGCCCCTGGATTGGGGAGAGCAGTGTCCACCTTAAATAGGGCTGCTGTGCCACCTGGGGTGCTGCCGAGCTGTCATATTGTTCTAATGTTGACAGAAAGACCAATATCCCAGGCTGCCAATGTGCAGGATTGTGGCTATAACTCGGGCAGTATCTGTTGAGTGTCACTTCGTAAAACACTCATCGCCATTGGACTTGAATTTTGGTCAAACAAACTTCCCTTCAAACTTGTTTGTGTCCAATTGGACTATCCATTTTCCAATTCAGGTCAAGAGACCACCATCTGGACCAAAGCATCCTGCCCAAAGATTTGTTCATATTGGTGTAGGGTTGTGCTCAACCTACCACGCTCTCTCGACCTTGGTTCCCCTGTTCCAATGGCAAGCATAGTGAGATGATTGGGGAGAACTTCAGTTGCAGTGGATGACCATTACCTAAAATATAGCCATGGAAATGCTCTAGGTGCTCCACCACACCAGGGAATTTAGTCCAAGTGGTGCCCACCCAATTGAACTGCAGTGCCCAACTCACGAGGGCAGCTGACCCATGCTACATTCTTGGTTGAACCTCACATGCCACACACCAGTGACCATTGCCAAATGTGAACAGTGATACTATTGCCAAAATTGCCTCTGGGTGCATCATCCGTCACTACTGCTGCTGCCCGGCGACTTCACTTCTATCCCTAGGTAGGGGGGTGTGAGGGTACTATCATTTGACCAAGGTGAACCCTCAGACTAGTAGAGTGAAGGAGTCATCCTAATTCTCCATACCAGATCTGCTCCAAGCAAGGTCTTCCACTGCCCAAGTTTCTAACTGTGAATGAAGGCTTTGAAGTGCTGCATAAAGTATTTACATTATTCCTTCCTTCAGTTACTAATTGAATGAAGGAATAATGTAAATGCTTCATGCAAAGCTTCAAAGCCATGGTTTTTGCTTGTCCTGCAAGGTTCATATCCACATGAAAGTAAAAAAATCTCCTGCTCACTTACTTTTCTTGCGGGATCCCTTGGGATCCTACCAAACTTCTCAACCAGATGTCATCAACCTTGAAAAAAAATCCACCCCATTCATATCTCTTTATAGTACATTACCTTTCATTCTGAATAATGCAAGTCTATTCTTTTACATACAGTTTATGTACAATATACATACACAACAAATGCAGGTTTACATTTACAGCACATCTGAGACAATTACACTACCTACCTGATATAAGTTCATTTCCTTCCCAATGACCTGATTTTTACATTAACACAAATTGATCATATTTGCTATGGTTATTCATCCTGTGATGAATAAATTATCATATGATTAATAAAACGTACAGTGGTGCTTGAAAGTTTGTGAACTCTTTAGAATTTTCTATATTTCTGCATAAATATGACCTAAAACATTATCAGATTTTCACACATCATAAAAATCAATAAAGAGAACCCAATTAAACAAATGAGACAAAAAATATTATACTTGGGCATTTACTTATTGAGGAAAATGATCCGATATTATGTATCTGTGAGTGGCAAAAGTATGTGAACCTTTGCTTTCAGTATCTGGTGTGACCCCCTTGTGCAGAAATAACTGCAACTAAACATTTCCAGTAACTGTTGATCAGTCCTGCACACCAGCTTGGAGGAATTTTAGCCCATTCCTCCATACAGTACAGCTTCAACTCTGGGATGTTGGTGGGTTTCCTCACATGAACTGCTTCAGGTCCTTCTACAACATTTCGATTGGATTAAGGTCAGGACTTTGACTTGGCTATTCCAAAATATTAACTTTATTCTTCTTTAACCATTCTTTGGTAGAATGACTTGTGTGCTTAGAGTCGTTGTCTTGCTGCATGACCCACCTTCTCTTGAGATTTAGTTCATGGACAGATGTCCTGACATTTTCCTTTAGAATTCGCTGGTATAATTCAGAATTCATTGTTCCGTCAATGATGGCAAGCCGTCCTGTACCAGGTGCAGCAAAACAGGCCCAAACCATGATACTACCACCACCATGTTTCACAGATGGGATAAGGTTCTCATGCTGGAATGCAGTGTTTTCCTTTCTCCAAACATAACGCTTCTCATTTAAACCAAAAAGTTCTACTTTGGTCTCATCTGTCTACAAAACATTTTTCCAATAGATAGTTTTCACTGACGTCACGGCATTCTGGGGAACGCCCCCCAGCCACCATCTTGGGGGGCAAACAAAACGGACCATCGCCACTACCGGCTACGTTATCTCGGACGAATTTATGAAGTTATTTAGTCAGTTTTCTAAAATAAAGATCAGTGTCGGCAAAATCAAGCAAACAGAAGTATATAGATACATTAGACGACATCTCACGACAATGGTATGCAGCCAAACTGGCCTTGATTGGGGGAATTGACCCCTACGAAGTGGGCAAAGATGCATTTTCAAGTGACTATGCAGGGCTGCCAAAGCCTGAAACTGCCAAAGCCTGCAACTGACTTCATCAAACTTTAAAGGCTGTCTGATATATACAACTTTATATATTCACAGCGCGCCTTTTGGCGGATGCCACCTGAATCGCGCAGATCCGATTTTTTTTGGGGGGGGGGCGTTGGAGTGTCTGATTATAATTTCAAAGTAAATTCTGTATTAAAATTACTAAATAAGCAAATCCTTTACAGTCTATGAAACAGGAAGTATAAGGATGAGAAAAAAACAGTTTAAATCGGAAAGCTGCGCGCACATGCGCAGTCCTGCACACCGCTCGGGCTGCGCAAATGTGCGCAGCTTTCCGATTTAAACTGTTTTTTTCTCATCCTTATACTTTCTGTTTCATGGACTGTAACGGATTTGCTTATTTAGTAATTTTAATACAGAATTTACTTTGAAATTATAATCAGACACTCCAACGCCCCCCCCTAAAAAAAAAATCGGATCTGCGCGATTCAGGTGGCATCCGCCAAAAGGCGCGCTGTGAATATATAAAGTTGTATATATCAGACAGCCTTTAAAGTTTGATGAAGTCAGTTGCAGGCTTTGGCAGTTTCAGGCTTTGGCAGTTTCAGGCTTTGGCAGCCCTGCATAGTCACTTGAAAATGCATCTTTGTCCACTTCGTAGGGGTCAATTCCCCCAATCAAGGCCAGTTTGGCTGCATACCATTGTCGTGAGATGTCGTCTAATGTATCTATATACTTCTGTTTGCTTGATTTTGCCGACATTGATCTTTATTTTAGAAAACTGACTAAATAACTTCATAAATTCGTCCGAGATAACATCCCAAACACAAATCATACAGAATAGACCTAAAATGTTTTTCAAAAATGACCCTTGCGTGAGTGAAGTGACAGGTTTCAAATAGAAACGTGACAAACGAGCGATATTAAGTGTACATTACAATGTAAACGTACACTCAGCGGTTCCAGTTAGGCATTCTCCAGAGATTGTTCACATGATGTTTTGGTTTCCAAAAACAAACTTAAACACAATTGATTGTTTATTTAAACAACTTACCACTTATAAAATGATCGGAGCAGACTTTGCTGTGTTTGGAAGTCTGATAATCCTTGCAGTTGATTCTCCCAAGCCATAGATTTCTCCTTTGTATGCTGAGTTTGTTTGCTCGCCTTCGTGCTCCCGTACAGTGGGAATTCCATAAAAGCTCCACTTGACTTCATCATCTGACCTATTATGACAGCCGTGAATACAACAGGTGTGCACCATTTCTAGCTTTAAATAGCCTGCTTGGGTTCTTTTGAAGACTTTGTACTCGCGCGTTACAATGTGTGCTCAGTCACCCGTACGGTAAGCTGGACCCCCAAGATGGCCGCCACTAGGGAATCCCCGACTCTGTGACGTCATGTGAAAACTATCTATAGCCTTCTGGCTTGGCCACATGATCTTCAGCAAACTGCAGACGAGCAGCAATGTTCTTTTTGGAGAGCAGTGGCTTTCTCCTTGCAACCCTGCCATGCATTGTTGTTCAGTGTTCTCCTGATAGTGGACTCATGAACATTAACATTAGCCAATGTGAGAGAAGCTTTCCGTTGCTTAGAAGTTACCCTGGGGTCCTTTATGACCTCGCCTTGCTCTTGGAGTGATCTTTGTTGGTCAACCACTCCTGGGGAGGGTAACAATGGTCTTGAATTTCCTCCATTTGTACAAAATCTGTCTGACTGGGGATTGGTGGAGTCCAAACTCTTTAGAGATGATTTTGTAACCCTGTCCAGCCTGATGAGCATCAACAATGCTTTTTCTGAGGTCCTCAGAAATCTCCTTTGTTTGTGCCATGATAAACTTCCACAAACTTGTGTTGTGAAGATCAGACTTTGATAGATCCCTGTTCTTTAAATAAAACAGGGTGCCCACACACACCTGATTATCATCCCATTGATTGAAAACACCTGACTCTAATTTCACCTTCAAATTAACTGCTAATCCTAGAGGTTCACATACTTTTGCCACTCACAAATATGTAATATTGGATCATTTTCTTCAATAAATAAATGACCAAGTATAATATTTTGTCTCATTTGTTTAACTGGGTTCTCTTTATCCATTTTTAGGACTTGTGTGAAAATCTGATGATGTTTTTGGTCATATTTATGCAGAAATATAGAAACTTCTAAAGGGTTCACAAACTTTCAAGCACCACTGTAGTTCTTGGAATTTTCTTCAGGGAAGCCTCATTCCCTTCAGTATGTTCAATGTGTTTGTATAATATATCTGTTGAGGGACAGGGATTTGGCAGCAGCTGCTATCTTCCACATGACAATGATTTGAGCTTTCAAGCAACTCAACGTGATGTGCCCATAAGCCTTTGAAAACAAATGCTAACTACTGAGTACTGTTTCTTGGAATTGGGAAGGTTTTTTGGCTTCCAGATATGACTGATCCCTTTTAATATAAAAATATATGACATTAGTAGACATGTTGCACAAGTAAAAAGTATGTACGCAGCATAATAAAATATTGTACAATTAAGTCCTTTTGTCATTCACCAGTAGAGAATCTGACCTCCATGTTCACTTGATCTTTCACCAATTCTGTGGGAGGAACCTGATGACTTGGTGAGAATACCATATCTTGCCAGTCAAAACTATTAAGACATAGTAAGAAATGAATAACAGCTTGGAGTGCCACATAAGTACAATATCTGCTGAAATGCCATTAAAGTATGCTTAAAATATAGCAATCTGCCACTTAAGCTGAAGGAGAAGCAAAAACAAATCATGAATCTTTTAAAAATTTCACCAAATTTTTAAAAGACAAGAAAATACCATTTTGTCTGAAGAGGAAGATCATGTCCATGGCCATACTACCAGCAATGACCTATGGAGCAGAAATATGGACCTTGACCAAACACCAAGAAAGAAAATTGGCAGTTACCCCAAAAAGCATGGAGAGATTGATACTGAACATCATGAAGAGAGACAGAATTCGAAACAAAATGACAAGGGAAAAGACTAGAATTAAAGACATTATAGAAAGGGTGTGAATTATGAAGTGACAATGAGCAGAACATGTAGCCAGAATGAACAATAACAAATGGGGGAAAAACAAACAAAAAAAAAAAAAACCAGAATGGACACCAAAAGAGGGAAGAAGAGTGAAAGGAAGACCAAGAAGGAGATGGAGAGATGACATCAAAGAAAAGTGTGACACCTCCTAGATTAGAACTGTGCAAGACAGGAGGGAATGGAAGAGTCTGTGGAGGCTGCCTGCAGTGGCATGAACAGCTGATGATGATGATGATTTTGGGAGCTCTGGCATCTATGCTAACAAAATTCTGTTATAATGGAAATATGGTATGTACATCAGAGCACTTTTAGCTTGTGGATACACAATATATATCAACAATATTTTGAATTTATAATGATCTAAACATACTGCCATAAATTACTTATACCTAAACAATGTGTGACCCATATAAGAACAGTTTCAATTTCGACACATATACCCATGTACATTTGTGTTACTATCCTTATGAAGAATTTTCATTGACATTTTTTAACAATTAATGCAGTTAAGTAATACTATGCCTACAACTAAACCTAATCCAAACTTTAACCTCAGTAAACAAAGGAAATATTAAAACAAACAAACAAAACAAATCAAACAAAAACTTACTGGGACTTGTCAAGTGTCCTCAAACAGCACAGCACAAAACATTCCAGTTGAATTGATGACACATTTTAATTTCACTATAAAAATGGTTGACATTAAGCTATCTCAATTTAAAAAATATGTGAAATACTTCAGTATTTAATTGAATTAACACATCTGTGAAACAGTCTTACCAAAAAAAGCTGAACAAATGGTATGGCTACTTTTTGAAAACCAAGTTTATTTAAGGCCAACACCAGAAGGATGCATAACCTGGTGTAAGTTAGAACACCATAATTTGTGAAACATGGTTTTATTTTGGTTTCGTGTGGAAACTGCAAATTCTTTGACCATAATAAGATAAACTTTGGGCACTATTTTATTTTCCATAGAGATTGGTCTGCATTTAGAAATGGCATGGGTTAAAACAGTCCAAGGAGCATCTGTTAAAAAACAGATGTGTGTCTATGCCATCCTGTCTACTTCATATGAAGCTGTGCATGCATATTAGCATTCTGGTGGGAGGAATGGTAATGTGATCCTGTAGTATGCCTCTGCAGTTGAGTCCAGGGCTTGTAAACATTTATTCCACTGCATACTGATATGCATGCAGCCTCCACTTATGTTGTTTTAGGAACATACTCTTCCGAATGTTGATCAATAAAAAATGCCAGGGTGGAATTCCTGTGTTTGAGATTATGCCACATTTGTTGTTACAGTGCATGAGCTCGGCAAAGGGTGTGGATTATTAGAAAGAAAATAAAGCTTTTTTTGTGGTTACAAGCACAGGAGTGCAGGAGGTTATGAACTAGGACAGGATAACACAAACATAGTTACACATCAGCAAAATCACCAGGATACACAATGCCTGTGTCAACTTTCATTGTTTAAATGTCACTTTTAAAAGGAGAACAAAACTACAGACAGAGTTCAGAATCGTAATGATAAAGTGATGTGATGAATACGATAAACCAGCCAGTTGTGCCAGAGACCACAACAGTGATGAGAAATGAAAGGTGGAGCATTTCTCCCTCTGGCCCACAAGCACATTCATAATCAAAACGACTCATGGCATACACAAGATTTGGCAGATTCACCTCAGGCTGAGATATCAACCAAATGTGCTGTGATTCCCCACTGAACTGGCTCCAGGTCCAGCCCTGTTTACGTGACAATGCTGTGCAAGGCTTTCAATAACACATTCACTTTTAATTTACTGCACATACAGAGTAGCTTGTCTTTTCCAGATCCATGTTCAACTCACTTGAGCTTTCCCTGTGTCAAAATAACTTTTTCCCCTAAGAAACCAGAGCTCATGAAAACAAATATTAATTTAACCCATTGCTATTTTGGACATAATATTCTGTGTTTTGACAATAGGATGGAGGATTGTTAGTCACTTAGAAAAGAATTGTTTTCTTGATGGAATTTAATCTGCATCATTCCCAATAAATAAAGGTGCTTATAGCAAACCTGGCTTGAAGCACTGGCACATTTTTGTGCTCTAGGAGTTAACATGACATTCATCAAATTAATTGCATGATACTCAAAATGACTGTGTGTTAATGCATTTGATAATACATTCTTCTTAGCTTAAATCATAAAGCCCATTATGATTCATATTTCTACAGTCGCAACTCAATTCTTCTTTTTAAGAATTTGAATGGGAATCGGGGCGGCACGGCGGTGTAGTGGTTAGTGCTGTCGCCTCACAGCAAGAAGGTCCGGGTTCGAGCCCCGTGGCCGGCGAGGGCCTTTCTGTGTGGAGTTTGCATGTTCTCCCCGTGTCCGCGTGGGTTTCCTCCGGGTGCTCCGGTTTCCCCCACAGTCCAAAGACATGCAGGTTAGGTTAACTGGTGACTCTAAATTGACCGTAGGTGTGAATGTGAGTGTGAATGATTGTCTGTGTCTATGTGTCAGCCCTGTGATGACCTGGCGACTTGTCCAGGGTGTACCCCGCCTTTCGCCCATAGTCAGCTGGGATAGGCTCCAGCTTGCCTGCGACCCTGTAGAACAGGATGAAGCGGCTAGAGATAATGAGATGAGATAATGAGATGAATGGGAATCTGCAGTACCTGAGAACAGAGTGGGTGTTCCCCTCAATCAGGTGTCAAGTGTATTTTGGTGATAGCATCAATACATACCATAGCTTTGGACACATATTTTATTGTTGTGTGTCACCACATAAGAACCATGGAACCAGGAAGGAAAACATTCTTTCTTTGTTCTCCACCTTTCAGTAGGCATGTTTGGAAGCACATTTGGCCTCTGGTGTCACACCTCTGTGAAAGTAGTTTTACCCTGATAATGAATTAAGAAACAAGCTTTCAGCATATCTGCATTCTCAAAAACACAATATATCTCACATTCATGTACTTTTATGAAAGATGGAAGGAGATACAAAAACATGCTGGGTTTTACAATCCAATACTGTGGGTAGAATAGCGATGAACTGAATATGAATATATTATTCAGATTGAACAGGCAATGTGTTCTGAACAGATACAAACAGGAGCCACACTATTTTTTTTAAAGAATATGTCACCACTACAAACCTGATAGGAGAAGGCCGCCCAACAAAACTCACAGACCAGGTAAGAAGAGCATTAATCAGAGATGCAACAAAGACACCAAAGATAACACTGAAGGAGCATCTGTCCATAGGACCACTTTAAGCTGTACATTCCACAGAGTGGGGCTTTATGGAAGAGTGGCCAGAAAAAAAAGTCATTGCTTAAGAAAATACATTTAGAGTTTGCCCAACAAGATGTGGCAGACTCCCCAAACACATGGAAGAATCTCTGGTCAAATGAGACTAAAATTGATCGTTTTGGCCATCATGGGAAATGCCATGCGTGGTGCAAACCCAACACCCTGAGAACACCATTCCTACAGTGAAGCATGGTGGTGGCAGCATCATTTTGTGGGGATATTTTTCATCTGCAGGAACAGGAAAGCTGGTCAGGACTGAAGGAAAGCTGGATGGCACTAAATACAGGGCAATTCTGGAAGAAAACCTGTTTGAGTCAGTCAGAGGTTTGAGACTGGGACAAAGATTCATGATTCAGCAGGACAATGACCCAAAACATACTGCTAAAGCTACACTAGAGTGGTTTAAAGGGAAACGTTTAAATGTCTTTGAATGGCCTAATCAAAGCCCAGACCTCAATCCAATTGAGAATCTGTTTCATAACTTGAAGATTGCTGTACACCAACACAACCCATCTAACTTGAAGGAGTTGGAGCAGTTTTGCCTTAAGGAATGGGCAAAATTCCCAGTGGTTAGATGTGCTAAGCTAATACAGACATACTCCAAGAGACTTGCAGCTGTAATTGCAGGAAAAGGTGGCTCTACAAAGTATTGACTTTTGGGGGGTGAATACCTATGCACAATCCATATTTCTGTTTTTTTTTTTTCATCTTAATTATTGCTTGTGTCACAATAAAACAATTTTGACCTTTAAAGTGGTAGGCATGTTGTGTAAATCAAATGGTGCCAGCCCCCCAAAAAAAAAATCCAATTTAATTCGAACCTGCAATGTGACAAAACAGGACAAACACCAAGGGGGATGAATACTTTTGCAAGACACTGTATGTTTATTATTAAAGGGTTAAAACTCGCAGTATCATGATATGACAAGTTCCTGTGAACTCCCTTTCCTTAGTGAAATACCTATGGCATATTTATTTAGATAAAAGCATACCTATTGCCATTAAACTCACTCTCCTGGGCTTATGGAGAATTTTCAGTGCTCCATACATGAAAACAGATTTTTGACTGATTACTCAAAACGTGTCTAGAGTGAAATCTGAGGTCACCATTGCCATAGTTTCTTTTCAACTGTAGTTTATTCTCATAGAAATGGTTTCCTCCCTTCATGGTGAATGAAGTAGGGGGTCCTCCCTTCTTGCAAAATCAGCTTCCAGCCTTTCGGCACAGGACAACATGTACAGGCAGAAATGGGAGATTCCTTCAGTCAACAATAATGGACAATTTTGCTGAGTCAAAAAAAGTCTTGCATATAACGAAGGGTATAACCCAGGTCTAAGATATGACAACTAATTCATCAATCAGTGCCAACATTTAAGTAAACACTTGGCTTTAAATCCTAGTCAATAGTCATTAGACATGTTTGTCATCTTTTTGTTGACATTCTTAAAATAGTTACCAATGCCATTGTTGTAATGTGTGTGTACATGTTTTTGTGTGCTTTGAGACTGCCGTTGGCAGGTGTGCCATTGTTCACCAACGAATGAAGTATTACAGGTGAGCCCTGCCTTTGTTTTGATTCTTCAGCTTCTCTGACAAGCAACAACAGCCATCAGGGCATGAGCTGTTTAATTTTCCACTCCCTTGCAAGAGTGAACTGATACCTCCATGACTTCTATGGCTTTTCCAACCAGCAGGATGTTCAGTATTTTGTTGGAACGTATATCATGACAGTGCATTCTTTCCATTGTGTATGAATGTCACCCAGAGGATGTGATCATTGTGTGAGAGGTTCTAATCCAAGACTAATTGTGGTTTGCCAAGTTTCGACAAGGTTTCCATCTAAAACATTAATCTCCACCCAAATCTCCATGGAACCACCTCTGACAAACAGTTATGTTGTATAGCATTCCATCACACACACTTCCACTTTAAAGATTTGACCATTTGAATCAAATATTTTTACATAACTGCATAGGAACTTAACTACCAGTGTTATGCCCAGTCTAGGGGACCTGAGACACAACATGAAAAGCACCCATCCTCAACATATCCCAAGCAGCCATATATACTATCACAATGAGCTCTGATTTGTGAATGGATATTTATTTTTACTGTTAGATAACTTATGAGCTAAACAAAAGAATGACTTCAGGGTGGACCAAGGCCAAAACAATAAACAAAAGTCAACCTAACTTAAGAAGTATGACTTTCCTAACACATACAAAACAAACAGAAAGACAAAAGACTTACCTACCTAACTAATGAAACAGGAGAAAACAGAGTTAACAAAAATGGCAGTCCACCCCTACTAACTTAACAGAGGCAAAGATCATAACCAAGGATCCGAAACACAGTGCTGCTGGTTGGGAGAAGAGGAGGACGAGATATCAACTAGTCCACGGTGCCATCTTGGCCTCTTTTATAGGGCCCTCCCAGTGCAGCAGCTAATCACAGATGGAGCTGAAGAGCAATCTGCCCAATCCAAAACTGATTCCAGCACACACACACACACACACACCTGTGTACATAATTAACAAACATGAGCAGCACCAAAAAAAAAAAAAGACATTTGACGACCTCAGTCATAACACCAGATCCACTGGACAGCAAGATTGTCTGGTGTGATCATTGTCCTGGAGGTTCCACCTGAGACTCTAATGTCCCAAATTATTCTTATTGTGATCTGCCAGGTTCTGACAAAGATGATTTCCATTGATTGTGATAATCTGCCCAAATCTCCAAACAACCACCTCTGACAAGAAAAAGTCATTTTGTACTCTATACCTTTCCATTTTACACTTCCACTTTGAGTCAAATAGTCAGATCTTACCAAACTGCATAAGCGCTTATTTGCCAAATACAGAATCCATCAGACAGGTTAGATTATTTTATTTGATCATTGTCCTGGAGGTTATAGCTTGACACTGATGTCACCAATGACTGTTTGTGAATTGCCAGATTTCAAAAAGGTGGTTTCCATTGCTACCATTAATTTCCACCAAAATCTCCATGGAAGTACCTCCAGCTAAATCAGTTCACTTGTAACCTGTATCTTTCCATCTTACACCTCCAAGACTGTAATATTCTAATTAAATTTGATTATGATGTTCCATATTCCTATCAGGTGGTTTCCATCATGAACTTTAATCTCCACATTAATCTTCCTAGACCCACTTCTGACTAAAAATGTTATTTTATACTCTCCATAGCTTTCCATGTTCCACCTCCACTTTAATTCATATGGTCAAATAGTTAAATTGTACCTAACTGCATAAGATTAACTACTAGACATCAAACTCTATGAGATAGCTTAGATTCTTTTACATGATCATCATCTTCAAGGTTCTTGACAAGATTCCAGTGTCGCTGATAACTCTGATTCTGGCTTGTCAGGTTTTGACAAGATTGTTTCCATTGCGAGTGATAATCTCCACCCAAATCTCCATGGAAGTACCTGTGACTAAAAGCAATTATTGAAACTGAACTCTGTATCTTTCAGTGTTCTACCTCCACTTTGTTTCAGAAAGTCAAACATTTAAATCTTACCTAATTACAGGAGCTGAACTACAAGATACCATAATCCATTGGACACCATAAAATCTGTTTATCTAAAATTATGGTCAAAGTTATCACTGGTCTAGAGTAACATGCATGGGTGGAGGTTAGGTGTAATTTTTAACACCATGCCAGCATCAAGTGATATCAAGGGCACAACATATCTCGGGCAATAAATCTTCATTTATCATTTTGTCATTTATTTATAATATTTATCTTATGTTTTCACCCCTGTGCACTGACATATATAAGGAATAAAATACACTTCATGTCTTAAAGTAATGAGGGGTTATCATTTCACTTTACATAGTTGAGTGAAGCTTGACTTAATAAGGAGTACAACCCCGATTCCAAAAAAGTTGGGAAAAGTACAAATTGTAAATAAAAACGGAATGCAATAATTTACAAATCTCAAAAACTGATATTGTATTCACAATAGAACATACAAGCTCGATTCCTAAAAAGTTGGGACAAAGTACAAATTGTAAATAAAAATGGAATGCAACGATGTGGAAGTTTCAAAATTCCATATTTTATTCAGAATAGAGCATAGATGACATATCAAATGTTTAAACTGAGAAAATGTATCATTTAAAGAGAAAAATTAGGTGATTTTAAATTTCATGACAACAACACATCTCAAAAAAGTTGGGACAAGGCCATGTTTACCACTGTGAGACATCCCCTTTTCTCTTTACAACAGTCTGTAAACATCTGGGGACTGAGGAGACAAGTTGCTCAAGTTTAGGGATAGGAATATTAACCCATTCTTGTCTAATGTAGGATTCTAGTTGCTCAACTGTCTTAGGTCTTTTTTGTCGTATCTTCCGTTTTATGATGCGCCAAATGTTTTCTATGGGTGAAAGATCTGGACTGCAGGCTGGCCAGTTCAGTACCCGGACCCTTCTTCTACGCAGCCATGATGCTGTAATTGATGCAGTATGTGGTTTGGCATTGTCATGTTGGAAAATGCAAGGTCTTCCCTGAAAGAGATGTCGTCTGGATGGGAGCATATGTTGCTCTAGAACCTGGATATACCTTTCAGCATTGATGGTGTCTTTCCAGATGTGTAAGCTGCCCATGCCACACGCACTAATGCAACCCCATACCATCAGATATGTAGGCTTCTGAACTGAGCGCTGATAACAACTCGGGTCGTCCTTCTCCTCTTTAGTCCGAATGACACGGCGTCCCTGATTTCCATAAAGAACTTCAAATTTTGATTCGTCTGACCACAGAACAGTTTTCCACTTTTCCACAGTCCATTTTAAATGAGCCTTGGCCCAGAGAAGACGTCTGCGCTTCTGGATCATGTTTATATACGGCTTCTTCTTTGAACTATAGAGTTTTAGCTGGCAACGGCGGATGGCACGGTGAATTGTGTTCAAAGATAATGTTCTCTGGAAATATTCCTGAGCCCATTTTGTGATTTCCAATACAGAAGCATGCCTGTATGTGATGCAGTGCCGTCTAAGGGCCCGAAGATCATGGGCACCCAGTATGGTTTTCCGGCCTTGACCCTTACCCACAGAGATTCTTCCAGATTCTCTGAATCTTTTGATGATATTATGCACTGTAGATGATGATATGTTCAAACTCTTTGCAATTTTACACTGTCGAACTCCTTTCTGATACTGCTCCACTATTTGTCGGCGCAGAATTAGGGGGATTGGTGATCCTCTTCCCATCTTTACTTCTGAGAGCCGCTGCCACTCCAAGATGCTCTTTTTATACCCAGTCATGTTAATGACCTATTGCCAATTGACCAAATGAGTTGCAATTTGGTCCCCCAGCTGTTCCTTTTTTGTACCTTTAACTTTTCCAGCCTCTTATTGCCCCTGTCCCAACTTTTTTGAGATGTGTTGCTGTCATGAAATTTCAAATGAGCCAATATTTGGCATGGAATTTCAAAATGTCTCACTTTCGACATTTGATATGTGGTCTATGTTCTATTGTGAATACAATATCAGTTTTTGAGATTCGTAAATTATTGCATTCCGTTTTTATTTACAATTTGTACTTTGTCCCAACTTTTTTGGAATTGGGGTTGTAGACAGCATATCAAATGTCGAAAGCCACTACACCATCAACAAACGCAAGTGAGCAAGTGAGTGGGGGACTGACAGCATCCATACATCCCAGTTTACCAAAACACTATTTCTGAGGACCCTCCAGATCTACACCTTTATCTCATAAACACCATTAACAAAAGGCTTGACTAAACAGAAATGTTTTCAGCGTAGACTTTAATGCTGAGACTGTGTCTGATTACCGAACACTACTTGGAAGTCTGTTCCATAACTGTGGGGCTTTGTAAGAAAAGGCTCTGCCCCCTGATGTAGCCTTCATTATACGAGGTACCAGCAGATATCCTGCACCTTTTGATCTAAGTAGGCATGGCGGGTCATAAAGGACCAGAAGTTCACTCAGTCTTGTCAGAGTTAAGCAGAAGGAAGTTAATAACCATCCAGTGTCTAATGTCCTTTACACATTCCTCAATTCTATTAAGTTGGTGTCTCTCATCTGGTTTTGTAGAAACATGCAACTGTGTGTCATCAGCATAACAGTGGAAACTAATACAATGTTTATGAATAGTATCACCCAGAGGTAATATATATAAAGAAAAAAGCAATGAACTCAAGACAGAACCTTGTGGAACATCAAACTTTACCTCAGTGTGTCTAGAAAAATCACCATTTGCATCAACATACTGATAGTGATCAGTCCTGCACACTGGCTTGGAGGAATTTTAGCCCATTCCTCCATGCAGAACAGCTTCAACTCTGGGATGTTAGTGGGTTTCCTCACATGAACTGCTTGCTTCAGGTCCTTCCACAACATTTTGATTGGATTAAGGTCAGGACTTTGACTTGCCCATTCCAAAACATTAACTTTATTCTTCTTTAACCATTCTTTGGTAGAATGACTTGTGTGCTTAGGGTTGTTGTCTTGCTGCATGACCTACCTTCTCTTGAGATTCAGTTCATGGACAGATGTCCTGACATTTTCCTTTAGAATCTGCTGGTATAATTCGGAGTTCATTGTTCCATCAATGATGGCAAAAAGTCCTGGCCCAGATGCGGCAAAACAGGCCAAAACCATGACACTACCACCACCATGTTTCACAGATGGGATAAGCTTCTTATGCTAGAATGCAGTGTTTTCCTTTCTCCAAACATAACATTTCTCATTTAAACCAAAAAGTTATATTTTGGTCTCATCTGTCCACAAAACATTTTTCCAATAACCTTCTGTCTTGTCCATGTGATCTTTAGCAAACTGCAGATGAGCAGCAATGTTCTTTTTGGAGAGCAGTGGCTTTCTCCTTGCAACCCTGACATGCACACCATTGTTGTTCAGTGTTCTCCTGATGGTGGACTCATGACCTCTCTCACATTAGCCAATGTGAGAGAGGTCTTCAGTTGCTTAGAAGTTACCTTGGGGTCCTTTGTGACCTCACCGAATATTACACACCTTGCTCTTGGAGTGATCTTTGTTGGTCAACCACTCCTGGGGAGGGTAACAATGGTCTTGAATTTCCCCCATTTGTACACAATCTGTCTGACTGTGGATTGGTGGAGTCCAAACTCTTTGGAGATGGTTTTGTAACCTTTTCCAGCCTGATGAGCATCAACAATGCTTTTTCTGAGGTCCTCAGAAATCTCCAAGATACGCTTCCACAAACGTGTTGTGAAGATCAGACTTTGATAGATCCCTGTTCTTTAAATAAAACAGGGTGTTCACTCACACCTGATTGTCATCCCATTGATTGAAAACACCTGACTCTAATTTCACCTTCAAATTAACTGCTGATCCTGGAGGTTCACATACTTTTGCCACTCAAGGATATGTAATAATGGATAATTTCCTCAATAAATAAATGACAAAGTATAATATTTTGCCTCATTTGTTTAACTGGAACAGGGATCTATCAAAGTCTGATCTTCACAACACATGTTTGTGGAAGTGTATCATGGCACGAACAAAGGAGATTTCAGAGGACTTCAGAAAAAGCATTGTTAATGTTCATCAGGCTGGAAAAGGTAACAAAACCATCTCTAAAGAGTTTGGACTCCACCAATTCACAGTCAGACAGATTGTGTCCAAATGGAGGAAATTCAAGACTTTCCCCAGGAGTGGTTGACCAACAAAGATCACTCCAAGAGCAAGGCATGTAATAAAGTTGACGAGGTCACAGAGGACCCCAGGGTAACTTCAAAGCAATTGAAGGCCTCTCTCACATCGGCTAATGTTAATGTTCATGAGTCCACCATCAGGAGAACACTGAACAACAAATGGCGTGCATGGCAGGGTTGCAAGGAGAAAGCCACTGCTCTCCAAAAAGATCATTGCTGCTTGTCTGCAGTTTGCTTAAGATCATGTGGCCAAGCCAGAAGACTATTGGAAAAATGTTTTGTGGATGGATGAGACCAAAATAGAACTTTTTGGTTTAAATGAGAAGCGTTATGTCTGGTGAAAGGAAAACACTGCATTCCAGCATAAGAACCTTATCCCATCTGTGAAACATGGTGGTGGTAGTGTCATGGTTTTGGCCTGTTTTGCTGCATCTGGGCCAGGATGGTTAGTCATCATTGATGGAACAATGAATTTTGAATTATACCAGCGAATTCTAATGGAAAATGTCAGGACATCTGTCCATGAACTGAATGTCAAGAGAAGGTGGGTCATGCAGCAAGACAACAACCCTAAGCACACAAGTCATTCTACCAAAGGATGGTTAAAGAAGAATAAAGTTAATTTTTTAGGCCCTGTCCACATGGCAATGGATTCAGGTAAATCTGATAAAATTGTTTATCGTTTCGGCCTGGCGTCCACACGGCACCGGCGTTTTGGGTGCCCCACAACGATATTTTTTGAGAACAGGTTCCAGAGTGGAAAAATCTGGCAACGGCGCCGTTGCGAAGTCGTCTGGATGAGTAGAACGGATTTGTTTACGACGACGTCACAACCACATGACTAGAACAAGCAGCACTCTCGCTGTTTTGTATGAACCACTGCATTGCATTCACTTTTGTATACAGCTTTTCTTTTAAATAAACAAGTAACTGAACCATTTCTTGAATTTCTTTTTTTATTGGATAAGACTGCTTTTCAAAATGTTCACACACAATATAAAAAGTTATCTAAATTATATAAAAATGCTTTTCAAAATGTTCACCCACAATAAGAAAATTAAGTTATATAAAACTATGCACACTAATAAAACTAATTTGTACACACAGAAGGCACGATTTCCTCGCATAGTCGCAGCCATCTTCTTCTTGTTGTGTGTTTGTTCCTGACAGTGCTTCACACCGGGTAGAAGAAGGGGTTTATGCGCATACGTCTACTTCTTCTATTGTTCTGGTGTCTCCGATGGGACCGTCTTACAGCGCCCCTAGAGGTGTGGCATGTGTATTGCATCGTTTTCAGCAAGCGTTGCGTTGCCATATGTACCTGATATTTTACTGATCCTTTGCCGATGTGGACGCGATATTTTTTTTTTTAAATCTCGTTGCCGTTGTCGTGTGAATGTAGCCTTAGAATGGCCAAGTCAAAGTCCTGACCTTAATCCAATCAAAATGTTATGGAAGGACCTGAAGCAAGCAGTTCATGTGAGGAAACCCACCAACATCCCAGAGTCGAAGCTGTTCTGTATGGAGGAATGGGCTAAAATTCCTCCAAGCCGGTGTGCAGGACTGATCAGCAGTTACCGTAAATGTTTAGTTGCAGTTATTGCTGCACAAGGGGGTCACACCAGATACTGAAAGCAAAGGTTCACATACTTTTGCCACTCACAGATATGTAATATCCGATCATTTTTCTCAATAAATAAATGACCAAGTGTAATATTTTTGTCTCATTTGTTTAACTGGGTTCTCTTTATCTATTTTTAGGACTTGTGTGAAAATCTGATAATGTTTTAGGTCATATTTATGCAGAAATATAGAAAATTCTAAAGGGCTCACAAACTTCCAAGCACCATTGTACATTTTATGAATCATATGATTATTTATTCATCACAGGATGAATAATCATAGCAAAAATGATCAATTTGTACTAATGTAAAAATCAGATAATTGGGGAGGAAATGAATTTATATCAGGTAGTGTAATTGTCTCAGATGTGCTGTAAATGTAAACCTGCATTTGTTGTGTATGTATATTGTAGATAAACTGTCTGTAAAAGAATAGAATTGCATTATTCAGAATGAAAAGATAATGTACTATAAAGAAATATGAATGGGGTGGATTTTTTTTTCTTTTCTTCAGCCTGAGTCGGTTGGTGGGGGTATGTGGCAGAGGGGGCATGATTGAGCATCAGCTGTGGTTAGGAGGCAAGGTACCAGCAGGTAACATGTTACCAGCAGGTAACATGTGATGAGTCATTGAGTTGGCTTGTCAGAAGTTTATTTGTGTGTCACTTGTGTATGTTGGCAGAGAGAAGCTGGTAACCAGAGAGAGTGAGCGAGAGAGAGAGAGAGAGAGAGAGATGAGCAGCCCAGCACCATGTGTGTTATGAGGTCAAGGAAAGTTGTGAAGGAGAATTCATAAGGACATAGGAAAAGACAACTGTGGTGCTAAGAGAATCTTATTGCACTTACACTAGGCTACGCAATTATGCAATAGTGCATGTTATTGATGTAGGCCTGCCATGTGAAACTACAGTGTTTTAAAGATGACCTACAAAAGGTGCATCTTTGCTCCATGTGTTCTTACTGTGTTGTTATATGCATGATATGTCAAAGTGGATAAGATGGGTGAAAAATATTACTTCATTACCAAGGTTGGAACTGAAACACTTTCAATAAAAGAAAAAAAAGAGAGAGAGAACCGCTCAGAATTAACCAATCACATTCAAACTCTTTTAAAATAAATTATTATACACCTGTCCTCAATTAAGTGATTCTGATTAGCCCTAAATAAAGATCAGCTATTTCTAAAGGATTTTCTTGACACCATTATTTCATCTGACTGCAGAAGTACAGGATCTAATTGTCACATGGATTGATGAAAAGACAAGACAGAAACCTATCAGGGAGGCTGCCAAGAGAAATAATAATAATAATAATGCATTTTATTTAAAAGCACCTTTCAAGACACCCAAGGTCACTTTCACAGAAAACATGCAATGCAATAAACAAAAATCTCAATTTTACAAAGTAGTAAAACCAAGTCACAATGAATATGCCAGCTTACAGAGAGAAGTTTTTAGGTGGTGTTTAAAGTCTGCAATAGATTCACAGTATCTGATGTAAAGGGGAAGTGAGTTCCAGAGCTTAGGGGCAATGTAACTAAATGCTCTTTCTCCCACAGTGCTAAGGTTCATGCTTGGTATTCTTAGTAAACCTGCTGAGGAGGATCACAATGAATGGGCAGGGGTGTAGTTCTCAAGGAGATCACTGAGAGAAGTGGGAGCAAGATTATATAAGGCCTTATAAGCTAGGAGCAGGACTTTAAATTGGACTTGATATAAAACTGGAAACCAGTGAAGTCGCATGAGTAAAGCTTTTACATGGCTTGTAGATTTTGAACATGTTATGATCCTTTCTGCAGAGTTTTGGATTAATTGGAGCTGGTGGAGTAGCTTATTTTGGATGCCAGACAAGATGGAGTTGCAGTAGTCAATGCAAGCTGCAACATAAGCATTGACCAGGACTTCTGCACTCTGCAGAGTAAGGGCTGGGCGTAGTCTTGCAATGTTCCACAGATGAAAAAAGCACTGCAAGACACATTATTGATTTGTGCATTGAAGGACAGTGTACTGTCTAATATTACACAGGGTCTTGACCTGAGTGGAGCAAAGTATGGTGCAGCCATCTATGGAGAGGGTGAATGTGTCCATTTTTGCAAGAGCTGATTGTAGCAGTTCAATGGGGGGGTGGAGCACAGAGGACAGCAGGACAGAGATCAGGTTTGTAAAGGGCTTTATTGCCACACTTTTCAGTGAACAATTTTGCATTGGCTAGACACACACACACAGCCAGCGTCTAGTCCGGAGATGAGCTCCTCTGCTCTCTGCTCTCCCTCCCTAAACAGGGCGCGGTCACTGGGGAGACACACACAAACAGGTTAATTGCAGTCAGGTGTAGTGATTCTGCCACTTACCTTCCCTGACTCCACCCTCCTGTCACAGACCGGCGCTTGACCACGCCCCTGCTGCCACATACCCCCACTGCCCGACTCAGGCCGGGCAGCTGTCCAGCCTGCAGCCGACTCCCCCCCCCCCCCCCCCCTGACGGGAGAGGAAGTCTGCCACGACCATCTGCGCCCCCGGCCTGTGGACCACCTTAAAATTGAAGGGTTGGAGTGCCAGATACCAACAGGTGATCCGCGCATTGGCATCTTTCATGCGGTGGAGCCACTGGAGGGGCGCGTGGTCCGAACAGAGGGTGAAAGGGTGCCCCAGCAGGTAGTAACGGATGGCGAGGACCACCCACTTGATCGCCAGACACTCTTTCTCGATCGTGCTGTAGTGCCCCTCACGCACTGACAGCTTCCTGCTGATGTACAGGACGGGGCGGTCCTCCCCCTCCACCTCCTGGGACAAAACCGCCCCCAGCCCTCTGTCCGACGCATCGGTCTGCAATACAAAGGGGAGAGAAAAGTCAGGGGAGTGTAGAAGTGGCCCCCCACACAGTGCAGCCTTTACCTCAGAAAAAGCCCGCTGGCATTGCTCCGTCCACTGGACCGGATCTGGTGCCCCCTTTTTAGTGAGATCAGTCAGCGGGCTGGTGACGTCTGAATAATTAGGTATAAATCTACGGTAATAGCCAGCCAGCCCCAGGAACTGTCTCACCCCCTTTTCGGTCTTGGGCCTTGGGCAGGCCGCAATCGCTGCCATCTTATTAATTTGGGGACTGTTCTGCTCTGCATAATAAGTTTTTATTTTGACTTTAATAAAGATAAAATATGTTTACGTTAGAAGAATTTTATAAGGTTTTTAAAAGGTAAAGTGGTGTTTAATCTAAGTTTTGTACTACTTACTCTTATTTTGATATATTGTGACACAGGAAGTGGACTCAGGCAGAGGAAGTTTTCTTTATTTATTACGGAAGTCAGTTCAGTAATGCAGCAAACGAAGTGTGGTCGCTAGTGTGTTGTGTGTTTCATGAACCTGCCAGAAAGCAATGACTGTACGTATCATAGTTGGTTTAATTTGTCTGGTATTTCTTTTATGTGAGTTTAGTAATGTTTGAGTAAGGTTAATTCATTTGATAGTCGAATATTTCTCTCTAACCTTCATGTAATGTTATGTTAAGCTAATTTGCGTTGTTATTTTTGATGTTAGTATCTGTTAATTTTATTAGCTTCTTACAGTACAGTAAGTAATGGAAGTGTTATTTTCTTTCTTTTGTAGTTTTACTCCGATTCATGTTGCCATTTTGATGAAAGAGAAGTTATTAAAAGGAGCAAGCACGCTCATTTTCCTGGCTCTTGAAAAGGAGTTTGGCTGACTGTTTAATCTATGTTCACGCTCAGGGAGCATAACACTTAGAGAGAGCAGTACAGTAAAAAGTCATACCGTCAGGAGGATTCACGCATTGTAGTCATGAAGACTCACGTAGCAAACGGACAAGACAGAGCTCCTTCAGTGGCCAGTTCCAAGCGCTCCTCGTCTTCAAGGTGTTCAGTAGCAGATGCCGCGGCCAGAGCCAGGGCAACTGCTGAAGCTGCACGTGCGCGAGCTACATTCGCACAAAAAGAGATGGAATTGAAGAAGCAGAGGGCAAGATTGGACTTGGAAAAGGCCACACTAGAAGCGAGCTTACAGGCACTTGAACTTGAGAGGGCAGCAGCTGCTGCCAATGCTGAGGCTGAAGTCTTAGAGGCGGCAGCGGCGGGAAAGGAGTCAGAGGACATGCACAGTCTCAGAAGCAGCGTCACCCCACAGGAGAAACAAAGGTGGACGGAGGCTTATGTCGAACAACAAGCCGCTCAGGTCAGTTCCAGCTCCCAGGCTCCCCCTCAAAGCGCATCACAACCCCGTCAAATGAAAGAGTCACCACCAACAACACAGCGAGGCTCTATTTTAAACTCCATAGATCCCAATGATGTTCAAACAGTGTATTCAGCCGCACAAAGGAGCATGTACTTACCCGCAGACCAGCCTCCACAACTCCCCAGCTCCTACCCTCACTCTCCATATGAAGATCACCAGCAGCAAAGCTACTCCTCATGCCATCGTCCAAGCCGCCCCCTCCATCCACCTAGAAATGACATCTACAACCCTCACGTCACTCAGGGTGCTGACATGATAGACTTTGCCAGGTATCTAGCCCGCAGGGAGCTGGTTACTACAGGGCTCACTAAATTTGATGACAGGCCTGAGAGCTTTAGAGCATGGCAGTCCTCATTCTTTAATGCTATCCATGGCCTGGGGTTAACAGCTAGTGAAGAGCTAGACCTACTTATCAAATGGCTAGGGAAGGAGTCCTCTGAACACGTCAAGAGAATGCGAGCCGTGTACATCACAGACACACAGACTGCTCTTAAATTGTCTTGGTCAAGACTTCAAGAATGTTATGCCACACCAGAAGTGATAGAGAGCTCACTGTTCAAGCGCTTAGACAGCTTTCCTCGTTTAACTTCAAAGGAGAATGTTAAGCTGAGGGAGTTAGGTGACCTGCTCATGGAGGTACTCTTAGCCAAAGCAGATGGATATTTGCCCGGCCTCAACTACCTCGACACGCTGCGGGGCGTTAATCCCATCGTTGAGAAGCTGCCACTGAATCTTCAAGAAAAATGGCTGTCGTCAGGCTCAAGATATAAGGAACAACACAGGGTTTGTTTTCCTCCATTTGCCTTCTTTGTAGACTTTGTTTGCGGTCAAGCGAAGGCCAGAAACGACCCTAGCTTTATCTTGAACTGTAGTCAGGGTCAACAGCGCAGTGAGAGGGCCGCAGTAAAACCTGAGGGTTTGAGAACTGCCATATCTGTCCACAAAACTGACGTGGCTATGACAGAGTCCGGTCTGCCTCAGGGAGCGGGACAAGGCAATGATCCAGTTAAATTCTGTCCACTTCATAACAAGCCGTACCCCCTAGAAAAATGTAGAGGCTTTAAAATGAAGCCATTCGCAGAACGCAAAAAGTTGCTGAAAGAACACAAAAGATGCTACAGATGCTGCTCACCTTCTTACCTGGCTAAAGAATGCCTTGTTAAGCTCAAGTGCAGTGATTGTGAGAGTGATGAACATTGTACAGCTCTGCATCCTGACACCCCCCTCTCTCAAACTGCACCCTCTGTCACACAGTTACACACGGCACATCAGAATGGTGCTCCTCCAGAGATCGAGTCGAAGTGCACCAAAATCTGCGGAGACGGTCTCCCTGTGCGTTCATGCGCGAACATATGCTTGGTCCAAGTTTACCCACAAGGCAATAGAGAACAAGCCGTCAAAATGTATGCCATCCTGGATGACCAGAGCAACCGCTCGCTGGCCCGGTCAGAGTTTTTTCAGCTCTTCGGCGTCCACGGCAGCCCTTCACCCTACCTCATGAAGACCTGTGCGGGCACCTCAGAAATGCTTGGCAGGAAGGCAGTAGGGTTCCAGATAGAAGCCATGAATGGCAAGGTGTGCTTAGATTTACCCCCACTCATTGAACGCAATGAAATGACAAGCAATAGGGCAGAAATCCCATCACCAGAGGTCGCTCTTTCGCATGCCCATTTAAGACCTGTGGCCTCACAAATCCCAGAGCTTGATCCTGAAGCACAGATCCTAATACTGCTGGGTAGGGACATCATTCGTGTGCATAAGGTGAGGGAGCAGATTAATGGGCCCAACAGTGCACCCTTTGCACAGTGCTTAGATCTCGGGTGGGTCATAGTTGGGGAAGTTTGCATCGACAGCACACACAAGCCTACTGTAGCTGTCTACAAAATTAATATCCTACAGAATGGGCGTCCATCTTTCCTGACACCATGCCAAAGTCACATCCACGTGAAAGAGAGGGCAAGTTATGGCGGGGAGCAGAGCCATGGTCTCCCTCGCCATCCAGCAGTCAGTGTTCATGCTAAAAACAAGCTCGGCCTCAACGTGTTCAGTAGAACAGAAAACGACAACAAACCTGCGTTGTCCTTTGAGGATGAGACATTTCTGAAAACAATGCATGAACAGTTTGTTCAGGACAAGCAAAACAGCTGGACTGCTCCACTGCCATTTCGGTCACCTAGGCCACATCTTCCAAATAACCGTGCTCAGGCGCTCTCTCGCCTCCACTCCTTGCAACGCACACTGAACAAAAACCCTGAAATGAAAAAACAGTTTCTTGCCTTCATGGAGGGACTCTTTAAGAACGGGCACGCAGAGGAAGCACCCCCTCTCAGCGAGAACACAGAGCGTTGGTACTTACCCTTCTTCGGTGTGTTTCATCCCCAAAAGCCAGGCCAGATTAGGGTTGTCTTTGACTCTAGCGCACCAGAGGGTGGCATCTCGCTGAACAGCGTCTTACTCTCAGGCCCTGATTTAAACAACTCCCTTCTCGGAGTCCTGCTCAGATTCCGAAAAGAGCTCATTGCGGTTACTGCTGACATCCAGCAAATGTTCTACGGCTTCTTAGTGAGAGAAGATCACAGGAATTACTTACGATTCCTCTGGCACAAAGATAATGACCCAAGAAAGGAGGTAACTGAGTACCGCATGCGTGTGCACGTGTTCGGGAATAGCCCCTCGCCAGCAGTGGCCACGTATGGCTTACGGAGAGCCGCTCAACAGAGTGAAGAGAGGTATGGATCAGACTCGCGTTGCTTCGTCGAGAGACACTTTTACGTGGATGATGGGCTCATCTCCCTCCCGACCGAAGCCGAGGCCATCGACCTGCTCAAGCGCACACGAGCATCACTTGCTGAATCTAATCTCAAACTGCACAAGATTGCCTCAAACAGTGTTGAGGTGATGAAAGCATTCTCATCCAAAGATCTGGCCGCAGGCTTAAGAGACTTAGGCCTTGACAAGGAAGCCCTGCCTGTGCAGAGAAGTCTCGGTTTGTGCTGGGACATCGACTCTGACACTTTCACCTTCAGAGTGGCGGTCAGTGACAAGCCATTCACATGTCGTGGAGTGCTGTCCACGGTCAACAGCCTCTTCGACCCACTGGGCTTTGTTGCCCCAGTGACTATTCGAGGACAAGCACTGTGGAGGGAACTTTCCAAAGAGGTGTGTGACTGGGACACTGACCTCCCTGCAGACAAGCTGAATAAATGGGAAATTTGGAAAAAGTCACTACAAGATCTGAGCTGTCTTCACATTTCCCGCTCATATATACAGCAGTCCCTGTCCAGTGCCACATACACAGAGCTGTGTCTCTTTTCGGATGCTTCTAACTGGGCCATAGGGGCAGTAGCTTACCTAAGGGTCATCACATCAGGTGGGCAATGCAGAGTGGGCTTTGTGCTCGGGAAAGCAAAGTTAGCCCCTCAACCAGAGCCAACCATTCCCCGCCTTGAATTGTGTGGAGCTGTGCTGGCCACGGAAATGGCTGAATTGATTCTGGAGGAGCTAGATCATAAGCCAGATGCGGTGAAGTTTTTCTGTGACAGCAAAGTGGTGCTCGGGTATATACACAATGAGACTAAGAGGTTCTTTGTATATGTACACAACCGCGTTCACCGCATACGTCAGTCAACCTCTCCCCAGCAGTGGCACTACGTGCCCACAGATCAAAATCCAGCTGACCTGGCCACTAGGTCGGTGCCCGCATCGCAGCTTAACACTACCATGTGGTTCACAGGTCCTGAGTTCCTTCACAAGTCGCAGCAGTCTGGGACTGACGAGGTTTTTCCATTGGTGGATCCTGAAACAGACAAAGATGTGAGGCTACAGCTGACCACCCTTGCTACTCACGTAAGTGAAAATAAATTCACAGAGCACTTCAAGAGATTCTCCACTTGGGGGTCTTTGCTGCGGGCAGTCTCTTTCTTAATTCACCAAGCGTCATCATTCAGGCTAGGTTTGCCAGACACGTGCAAAGGATGGCACCTGTGTAAAAAACCTCGCACTCCAGATGAGCTAGCTGCTGCTAAGAAGTACATACTTATGTCCGTACAAAGGGATGCTTATCCGGAGGAGTATAAAGCACTGCAAGAGAATCGCCCTGGTCCAAAGTCAAGTGTCATCCTGGAGCTCGACCCTTTCCTGTGTGACGGCGTCCTGAGGGTCGGAGGACGTCTGAGACATGTGTCTGAGAACCCGGAGGTGAGAAATCCAGTCATTCTTCCAAAACAGAATCATGTCACAAAGTTGTTGGTGATACATTACCACACAGAAGTGCAGCACCAAGGGCGACACTTCACAGAGGGGGCAGTGAGGGCCGCTGGCCTGTGGGTCGTCGCCGGCAAGAAACTGATAGGTTCAGTTATTTACCACTGCGTCACCTGTCGAAAGCTGAGAGGTAAGCTTGAGATACAAAAGATGGCCGACCTTCCCCCAGAACGTCTGGACACATCCCCGCCATTCACACATGTGGGCTTAGATGTTTTTGGGCCCTGGAATGTGGTCACCAGACGCACCAGAGGCGGCGTGGCTCATAGTAAGCGGTGGGCTATACTCTTTACTTGTATGAGTACAAGGGGTGTGCACATCGAGCTGATTGAATCCATGGACTCAGACAGTTGCATCAATGCCTTGAGAAGGTTTTTTGCAGTTAGGGGGCCAGCGAAGCAGTTGAGATCCGATAGGGGCACAAACTTCATTGGGGCAAGCTCTGAACTGGGCCTAAGGCCGGACGATCCAGGTCAGGCCAGCACCGTGAAATACCTTCATGAGCATGGGTGCACATGGGAGTTCAACCCGCCACATGCGTCCCATATGGGGGCGTATGGGAGCGCATGATTGGCGTGGCCCGCAGAATTCTTGACGCTATGCTGCTGCCAGCTAAGCATGCAAATCTAACTCATGAGGTGCTGTCTACCCTAATGGCGGAGGTGTCTGCCATAATCAATGCAAGGCCGTTAGTTCCTGTGACCTCTGATTCCTCCTACCCAAGGCTTCTGACACCTGCAATGCTGTTAACCCAAAAACCTGGGGTGTCGGCTCCAGCTGGCAGTTTCAATGAGAAAGATCTTTTCAAGTGTCAGTGGAGACAAGTGCAGGCACTTGCCAATGAGTTTTGGACACAATGGAGAAAAGAGTATCTCCATACCCTTCAGCCGAGGCGCAGATGGCGCACCGCAACTCGAGACCTAAAGGCCGGAGACGTGGTGTTACTCAAAGACATTCAGTCTCCTCGCAATGAGTGGCCTATGGGCCTGGTCACTGCTACCATCCCAAGCGTGGATGGAAAGGTCAGGAAGATTGAAATCAAGACCACTTCTCAAGACAAAGTAAAGACATTTCTCAGGCCAATTTCTGAAGTTGTTTTGCTCTTGCCGAAGGAAGGCCAAGGGTCTAGTTTGGACATTTAAGTGTTAAAGTGGCATTAAATGCCAGACGGGGAGTGTTCTGCTCTGCATAATAAGTTTTTATTTTGACTTTAATAAAGATAAAATACAGTGGGGCAAAAAAGTATTTAGTCAGTCACCAATTGTGCAAGTTCTCCCACTTAAAAGGATGAGAGAGGCCTGTAATTTTCATCATAGGTATACCTCAACTATGAGAGACAAAATGAGAAAAAAAAATCCAGAAAATCACATTGTCTGATTTTTAAAGAGTTTATTTGCAAATTATGGTGGAAATAAGTATTTGGTCAATAACAAAAGTTCATCTCAATACTTTGTTATATACCCTTTGTTGGCAATGACAGAGGTCAAATGTTTTCTGTAAGTCTTCAGAAGGTTTTCACACACTGTTGCTGGTATTTTGGCCCATTCCTCCATGCATATCTCCTCTAATGCAGTGATGTTTTGGGGCTGTCACTGGACAACACAGACTTTCAACTCCCTCCAAAGATTTTCTATGGGGTTGAGATCTGGAGACTGGCTATGCCACTCCAGGACCTTGAAATGCTTTTTACGAAGCCACTTCTTCATTGCCCGGGCGGTGTGTTTGGGATCACTGTCATGCTGAAAGACCCAGCCACGTTTCATCTTCAATGCCCTTGCTGATGGAAGGAGGTTTTCACTCAAAATCTCATGATACATGGCCCCATTCATTCTTTCCTTAACACGGATCAGTTGTCCTGGTCCCTTTGCAGAAAAACAGCCCCAAAGCATGATGATTCCACCCCCATGCTTCACAGTAGGTATGGTGTTCTTTGGATGCAACTCAGCATTCTTTCTCCTCCAAACACGACAAGTTGAGTTTTTACCAAAAAGTTCTATTTTGGTTTCATCTGACCATAGACATTCTCCCAGTCCTCTTCTGGATCATCCAAATGCTCTCTAGCAAACTTCAGATGGGCCTGGACATGTACTGGCTTAAGCAGGGGGACACGTCTGGCACTGCAGGATTTGAGTCCCTGGCGGCATAGTGTGTTACTGATGGTAGCCTTTGTTACTTTGGTCCCAGCTCTCTGCAAGTCATTCACTAGGTCCCCCCATGTGGTTCTGGGATTTTTGCTCACCATTCTTGTGATCATTTTGACCCCATGGGGTGAGATCTTGTGTGGAGCCCCAGATCGAGGGAGAGTATCAGTGGTCTTGTATGTCTTCCATTTTCTAATAATTGCTCCCACAGTTGATTTCTTCACACCAAGCTGCTTACCTATTGCAGATTCAGTCTTCCCAGCCTGGTGCAGGTCTACAATTTTGTTTCTGGTGTCCTTTGACAGCTCTTTGGTCTTGGCCAAAGTGGAGTTTGGAGTGTGACTGTTTGAGGTTGTGGACAGGTGTCTTTTATACTGATAACGAGTTCAAACAGGTGCCATTAATACAGGTAACGAGTGGAGGACAGAGGAGCCTCTTAAAGAAGTTGTTACAGGTCTGTGAGAGCCAGAAATCTTGCTTGTTTGTAGGTGACCAAATACTTATTTTGCCGAGGAATTTACCAATTAATTCATTAAAAATCCTACAATGTGATTTCCTGGATTCTTTCCCCCCTTCTGTCTCTCATAGTTGAAGTGTACCTATGATGAAAATTACAGGCCTCTCTCATCTTTTTAAGTGGGAGAACTTGCACAATTGGTGGCTGACTAAATACTTTTTTGCCCCACTGTATGTTTACGTTAGAAGAATTTTATAAGGTTTTTAAAAGGTAAAGTGGTGTTTAATCTAAGTTTTGTACTACTTACTCTTATTTTGATATATTGTGACACAGGAAGTGGACTCAGGCAGAGGAAGTTTTCTTTATTTATTACGGAAGTCAGTTCAGTAATGCAGCAAACGAAGTGTGGTCGCTAGTGTGTTGTGTGTTTCATGAACCTGCCAGAAAGCAATGACTGTACGTATCATAGTTGGTTTAATTTGTCTGGTATTTCTTTTATGTGAGTTTAGTAATGTTTGAGTAAGGTTAATTCATTTGATAGTCGAATATTTCTCTCTAACCTTCATGTAATGTTATGTTAAGCTAATTTGCGTTGTTATTTTTGATGTATCTGTTAATTTTATTAGCTTCTTACAGTACAGTAAGTAATGGAAGTGTTATTTTCTTTCTTTTGTAGTTTTACTCCGATTCATGTTGCCATTTTGATGAAAGAGAAGTTATTAAAAGGAGCAAGCACGCTCATTTTCCTGGCTCTTGAAAAGGAGTTTGGCTGACTGTTTAATCTATGTTCACGCTCAGGGAGCATAACACTTAGAGAGAGCAGTACAGGGACGCACCTGCCCGTTGCCCAAGTGGAAGCCCAGATACTGTACTTCCACCCGCCCAATCACACACTTCTTTGGGTTGGCTGTGAGCTCCGCCCGTCTCAGCGACCTAAGGACGGCCCTTAGATGTTCGAGGTGCCTCTGCCAGTCATTACTATAGATGATGATATCATCTAGATACGCAGCCGCGTAAGTGGCGTGTGGGCGGAGGACTCTGTCCATTAGCCGCTGAAACGTAGCGGGCGCCCCAAACAGCCCAAACGGAAGGGTGACGAATTGGTGTAACCCAAACGATGTGGAAAAGGCCGTTTTTTCTCGGGATAGTGGAGTCAAGGGGATCTGCCAATATCCCTTCATCAAATCCAGCGTCGAATAAAAGCGAGCAGTGCCGAGTCAATCGAGCAACTCATCAATACGAGGCATCGGGTACGCATCGAATTTAGACACCGTGTTGGCTTTTCTATAGTCCACACAGAATTGGACCGACCCGTCGGCCTTGGGTACCAAGACCACTGGGCTACTCCAGTCACTGTGGGACTCCTCGACGATGCCCATTTCGAGCATGGTCTCAAGTTCTTCCCGAACCACCTTTTTTTTGTGTTCGGGTAGCCTGTAAGGGCGGCTATGCACTACTACCCCCGGGGGTGTCTCTATGTGGTGCTCTATGAGGTTAGTGTGACCGGGCAGAGGCGAGAACACATCCGAAAACTCGGTCTGCAACTGGGCGACCTCCGTGAGTTGGGTCGGGGAGAGGTGGTCTCCACAGGGGACCGGAGAGGTATGTGATGCCAAAGTCCCTTTTTGAACCTCCGGCCCCAGCTCCGCCTTCTCCGGAACCACCGACACCAATGCCACGGGGACCTCCTCATTCCAGAGTTTAAGCAGATTGAGGTGGTAAACTTGTAGTGCCCCACCTCTGTCCGTTCGCCTCACCTCATAGTCAACGTCCCCGACTCGCCGTGTGACCTCAAAGGGTCCTTGCCACTTGGCGATCAATTTGGAGCTCGATGTGGGCAACAGTACGAGTACTTTATCTCCCGGTGTGAACTCCCTAAGGCACGTACCCTTGTTGTACAGTGGGCTTGCCATTCTTGGGCCTGGCGCAAATTCTCCTGGGTTAGGTGGGTGAGCGTGTGGACTTTTGTGTGCAGGTCCATTACGTTCTTACTTTGTGAAGGTCCCTCCTCCCAATTTTCCCGCAGCACGTCTAGAATGCCGCGCGGCTTACGCCCATATAATTATTCGAATGGGGAGAACCCCGTGGAGGCTTGGGGAACCTCTCGCACTGAGAACAACAAGGGCTCGAGCCACTTATCCCAATTACGTGCGTCCTCACTTACAAATTTTTTAATGATATTCTTGAGGGTGCGATTGAACCGTTCTACTAAACCGTCCGTTTGTGGGTGATACACACTGGTGCGGATTGGCTAAATCCCCAATAACCTATACAGTTCGCGCAGTGCCCATGACATAAATGTAGTGCCTTGATCAGTCAGAATCTCTTTCGGGATTCCGACTCGGGAGATAACGCGGAAGAGCGCCTCTGCAATACTGTGTGCTGAGATATTGTGCAGAGGCACGGCTTCCGGGTATCGCGTTGCATACTCCACCAGAACTAATATAAAGTGGTACCCTCGTGCTGACCAATCTAATGGCCCGACGAGATCCATTCCAATTCTCTCAAACGGGGTCTCGATCAATGGAAGAGGGCGCAAAGGTGCTTTTGGAACGGCCGCTGGATTCACTAACTGGCATTCGCGGCATGCCGTACACCACCTACGAACATCGCCGCGAATCCCCGGCCAATAGAATCGGGCCATTATTCAGGTTAGTGTCTTATCCTGCCCTAAGTGTCCAGCCATGGGATTAAAGTGAGCCTCCTGGAATACCAATTCCCGGTGGCTCTTCGGAATCAAAAGCTGCGTGACTTGCTCTTTAGTTTGAGTGTCCTGTGTCACTCAGTATAACCTATCCTTCATAATTGCGAAGTAGGGGAAGGACGGGGTGGCATTCGGCTGGAGCGTTTGACCATCGATTACTCTCACTTGGTCAAACGCATGTCGCAGAGTCTCGTCTCGCAACTGCTCTAATGGGAAATCCGCGAGGGATTCCCCAAGAGAGAGAGGAGGGGCCGGCGGCTCCTCACTCTGACGCGGAGATGATGTAGACGGCTCTGTGACAGCTGCTCCCGCCAAAGTGACACCGGGACCTCCCCCCGTTAAATGGCAGGACCCATTCTTGATTAAGTGCATCATTAAATCCCGAAACCCCGGCCAATAAGTCCCCAAAATTAAAGAGTGGGTAAGGCGAGGATTAACCGCCGCCTTCACTATAACTTTTTTCCCTCTGAAAACAATGTGGACCGACACCAAAGGGTAGCTGTGAACGTCCCCGTGCACACACAACACCTTCAACCCCTGTGCTCCCCCCAATGCCTCGTTTTGAACCAGGCTTTGGTGAATTGAGGTCTGATTACAGCCAGAATCCACCAACGCCTGATATGTATCCCCTTGGATACTCACCGGTATGCGATACGCTTCGGCCCAATCGAGGGTGGCCTCTGGCGCGTCAGGGATCTGAACCACCGTGCCCACTTCCATCGCCATGCACTGCTGTTGCAGGTGGCCCGGCTCCCTGCAGCGCCAGCAAACCGGCCCGGGCTTTCCCTCTGCACTGGTGTTCTGGGGATCACTCACCTGAGGGGGGGGAGAGACAGACACAGAAGGGAGAAACAGGAGGGCACCGTGGGTGCAGCAGGCCAGCTGGGGTGGTGCCGGCCCCCACCTCCGCGGTGGGGGAATGGGGCGAGGACGGGACACAGGAGGAGGAGGAGAGAGAGAGAGAGAAGAGGAGAGAAGAGAAGATGCCGTCTGCTGTCCTGCCACCGGAACAGCCGCCAAATGGTCCTCTGCCAGCTCGACTGCCTGATCCAGCGACGCCGGGCGGTGGCACTGGACCCACTCCGCGGTTCCTGCTGGCAATCGAGCGATGAATTGTTCCAGCACCACCTGGTCGATGATCCCCTCGGCGTTGCGGTTGTCGGCCCTCAACCACCGCCAGCAGGCGTCCCGGAGCTGCTGGCCAAACGCGAACGGCCAGCCAACTTCCTCCAAGCGCAACGCGCGGAAGCACTGGCACTGCTGTTCTGGGGTGCGCCCCATGCGCTGGAGGACAGCCCGGCAGAGGTCCGCGTAGGCCAGCTGGCGGTCGGCGTGGAGCTGTAGCGCGGCCAGCTGTGCCTCTCCCGTTAGCAGGGGGAGGAGGCGCGCCGCGCGCTGCTCCATTAGCCACCCCGAGGCTTCTGCGACTTGCTCGAAGAGCGTGATGAACGCCTCGGGGTCGTGCGGGCCCATCTTGGTGACGGTGAGGGGCGACGGGCCCGCAGTAGGAGCGCTGGTGGACCCCGCCGACGCGAGGAGGTGCCGGAACACCTCTCGGTCTTCTTGCTGGGCCAGCACCAGGGCCTCGAAGCGTCGCTCTTGTTCCTTTCGGAGGGTGACGAGCGCCTGGTGCTGGCTTTGCTGGGCCGTGGCGAGGGCGTGGACCAGGTCGGCGAACGGGGAGGACTCCATGGGGCTGATCAGCTGGTGCTCCACTCTGATTCCTGGGTTTCGGCACCACTGTAGCAGTTCAATAGGAGGGGGTGGAGCACAGAGGACGGCAGGACAGAGATCAGGTTAGTAAAGGGCTTTATTGCCACACTTTTCAGTGAACAATTTTGCATTGGCTAGACACACACACACACACACACAGCCAGTGTGTAGTCTGGAGATGAGCTCCTCTGCTCTCTGCTCTCCCTCCCTAAATAGGGCGCGGTCACTGGGGAGACACACACAAACAGGTTAATTGCAGTCAGGTGTAGTGATTCTGCCACTTACCTTCCCTGACTCCACCCTCCTGTCACAGACCGGCACTTGACCACGCCCCCACTGCCACACTGATTTTGAACCATCTCATCTCATTATCTCTAGCCACTTTATCCTGTTCTACAGGGTTGCAGGCAAGCTGGAGCCTATCCCAGCTGACTACGGGCAAAAGGCGGGGTACACCCTGGACAAGTCACCAGGTTATCACAGGGCTGACACATAGACACAGACAACCATTCACATTCACACCTACGGTTAATTTAGAGTCACCAGTTAACCTAACCTGCATGTCTTTGGACTGTGGGGGAAACCGGAGCACCCGGAGGAAACCCACGCGGACATGGGAAGAACATGCAAACATTGCACAGAAAGGCCCTTGCCGGCCACGGGGCTTGAACCCGGACCTTCTTGCTGTGAGGCGACAGCACTAACCACTACACCACCATGCTGCCTGATTTTGAACCAACAGCTAATAATTCAGTCTTACTGCTATTTAGTTTTAAGTAGTTCATTGTCATCCACAAATTGATGTCATGGAGACAGGTGATGATTGCAGCAGGAGGAAGAGAGGATGTGGGTTTGGTGGACAGGTAAAGCTGGGTATCATTAGCTTAGTAATGAAACTGAACACCATGTTGTCTAAGGATACTGTCAAGTGGAAGGAGGTAGATGATAAATATCAGAGGCCCTAGAATGGAGCCCTGAGGAACCCCCTTTGCAACAGGAGAGCTCTCTGACTTACAGCTCATTATTTGTACAAACTGTCTCTTGTCAGAGAGGTAGGAAATGAACCACTAATGAGCACTGCCATGGGCTCCAGTGCTAGCTAGATTCTCAAGAAGAAGCTGCTGAGAGATGGTGTCGAAGGCTGCACTGAGGTCCAGGAGGATAAGTATGGAAAGAAGTCCAGCATCAGCTGCACAGAGGAAGTGATTGGTTATCTTGACCAAAGCAGTTTCTGTGCTGTGTAAAGGATGAAAACCAGATTGAAATGGCTCAAAGATGTCATTGTCCTTCAAGTGGTCCTAAAGTTGAGATGCCATTATCCTCTCAAGAACTTTAGATATAAATGGCAGATTTGAGATGGGTTGATAGTTGTTGGAATCATCAGGATTCAGCCCAGGTTTCTTCAGAGTTGGTCTTACAATAGCAGTTTTTAATCAAGGGGGGACAATACCAGTGGTAAGAGAGGTGTTGATTATTGAGGTTATCATCAGGGCAATAGATGGCAGGCATATTTTAACCAAACTTGTTGGAACAGGGTCCAGCTGACACGTAGAAGAATTGCACTTTATGATGAGACCAGAAATACAGCTTTCAGGTTGGAGACTGAATTCACAAAATGCATTAATAGGTGGTGGGCCCAGAGTATTCATGGAGCAAAGTTATTTTAGCTCAGTAATTGAACACTTCAATTGTTAGTGAATTGGCTCAATTTTAGGCCCTGTCCACATGGCAACGGATTCAGGTGAATCTGATAAAATTGTTTATCATTTCGGCCTGGCGTCCACACGGCACCAGCATTTTGGGTGCCCCAAAACGAAATCTTTTGAGAACGGGTTCCAGAGTGGAAAAATCTGGCAACGGCCCCGTTGTGAAATCGTCTGGATGAGTAGAACGGATTTGTTTACGATGACGTCACAACCACATGACTGTCAGTGCTTCACGCCGGATAGAAGTGTAATGAACTCGATGCGAGTTGTCAACAAATCCTATAACTTGGTTCATGAAACGCACTTACAAAATATTTTCACTGTGAATATTTATTGTGTAATGGTGCAAAGTGTGAGAGAGAGAGAGAGTGTGAGTGAGAGAATAGCCCTTAGGGCAGAGTCTTTAGTCCAAACACTGCGGAAGCAGTACCAAACCGTGCACCGCCCGTGCGCTTTCCAAAAACAAAAACAATCCTGCCAGCAAAAATAGGAAAAAAAAAAGGAGCAATCTCACCTCTTCAGATGTTGGTTTAAGTCCGACAATACATTTATCAAAAAGGGCGTAGAAGAACAAAGTAATCCATCAATGTGTAGCATTCAATTTATTCCGGACCATTAAAGAATTCTGGAGGATATCAAAATGTTGGCGTACCGGCTTCCATCTACCCCCATTCATTCCTCTTTCTGCGTCTTTCGTTTTACGCTACTGATTAATAATCAAAACTTTATGTGGCTAATGCTACAGAAGAAGGGGTTTTTGTGCATGCGTCTACTTCTTCTATTGTCCTGGTGTCTCCGATGGGACCGTCTTACAGCGCACGTAGAGGTGTGGCATGTGTATTGCATCGTTTTCAGCAAGCGCTGCGTTGCCATATGTACCTGAAATTTTACTGATCCGTTGCCCATGTGGACGCGATATTTAAAAAAAAAATCTTGTTGCCGTTGTCGTGTGGATGTAGCCTTAGTGTTGAAAAATTTCAGGAAGGCAGAGCGATGTGCAACAGAGAGATTCTGACGGATGGTGTTATCAGGTGGTTTAAGTAGCCTATTAACAGTGGAAAAGAGAGCCCTGGTGTTTCTTTCTCCTTCACTGATGATCTTTGCATAGTATGATGTTTTTACAGCAGAAAGGGCATTTTTTTGTAACAAAGAATGTGTTCAGTGTACATCCCTTTATGTACAACAAGACCAGTCTTTTTTTATAGCCACTCCAGTACAGTAATGTTGAAGTAGCTACAGGAATATCTGGCAAGCACTAGTCACTCCCTGCATGTGACAACAATCTCTCATTAGGCTTGACAGCATGCCGCTGTGCTGATGAACCTCCCATACGTTTGTATGGGAGAACAGCATGTTTTTGTTTGGCCTTTAAAGACATTTAGAAGTGTTTAATCTACATAAACCTCATGTCAATTCAAGAAAAAATAACATTTATGGAATATATTGTTAATTTTGTGCACCATTTAAGCGGGTTTTGTGCACTTTAAGCAGGGTTGTTTTTTTTTTTTTGGTTCTTTTTTTAAAAAAAATAACATTATGTAATGCAATACACCAAATTCATGGGCACTGCCATTTTGGGTTTTTTAGTGATATTCGTCACTGTGTTTTGTTGTTGCTTTCAGCTCGCTCACTGTTGGTTCAATCAGCTTGAAACTCATGATTCCCACCTAGTGGTCGAATCTGTCATGTTGACTTGTTTTTCCAATAAAATTGGCTGAACACTTTGCTGTTTCGTGCTTGCAAAAGATCGGCTCACTGAGGAAAATTTTGTATCCTTCCTAAAAACCAATGATTTTCCTTAATTTTTTTATGGAGGAAAAATGAGAAGGTGGATAAATATCAGTAATACTGTTCTGAAGAGAATTAACAAAAGTTTGACCCTCTTCTATACAGCGCATTCAAGCACCACTGTCATTAGTCATGTTTGGTGTCCACAATTTAACGTGAACATACCTGCTAAATTCTAGCTTTTATGTTTAAACACGGGCGGCACGGTGGTGTAGTGGTTAGCGCTGTCGCCTCACAGCAAGAAGGTCCTGGGTTCGAGCCCCGGGGCCGGCGAGGGCCTTTCTGTGCGGAGTTTGCATGTTCTCCCCGTGTCCGCGTGGGTTTCCTCCGGGTGCTCCGGTTTCCCCCACAGTCCAAAGACATGCAGGTTAGGTTAACTGGTGACTCTAAATTGACCGTAGGTGTGAGTGTGAATGGTAGTCTGTGTGTCAACCCTGTGATGATCTGGTGACTTGTCCAGGGTGTACCCCGCCTTTCGCCCGTAGTCAGCTGGGATAGGCTCCAGCTTGCCTGCGACCCTGTAGAAGGATAAAGCAGCTAGAGATAATGAGATGAGATGTTTAAACACAAAGGATGTACCAATTTCACTGATGTATTACTTTTGAGCCTTCAAGGTGAATAATTGTGAGATAAAAGAAGAAGCCTTTATCTGTAATTCTTTCCCTGATACTCAAAATTCTAAATTTCTTAATTTTTAGCTTTTTGGTCTATTAATTTCTGATTGAGTTTTTTTCTCATGAATGAAAAATTAAACCAATGGAAAATGATTGCTGGTTTGTGACCGGAGCAACAGACAGAAATGGAAATTTTATAAAACACTGGATTTTCAAATGTTCATAACTTTGTTTTTTAGATATAGTTACAAAATTAAACAAGTTTTCAATTCAGAGCTTCACGCTGTTTAATCTGATACAGTTGGAAGCCTGTTCTATCCAAAACAAACAAATAAAAAATCCAAGCTTCCCTAAATTTTGCCTAAACCATGTTTTAAAATGGTTTATCATCTGATGAGAACAAGGTTGAACTTTTGGGGCATAATTCTAAAAGATGGCACAAAAACAAGACAGCAAATCACCCCCCCCCCCCCCCCCAAAAAAAAAAAAAAAAAATCACTGAGTGCTGTATTACACTTAGTCCAAATCACTGAGTGCTGTATTACGGTACAGCAAAATGTGCTTTAACAAAGTATTAGTTAAGAGATGTGCCCACTTATTGAAGTTTTTTCTTTTTTTGCCCCCAAAACATTTATATTTGTTTTTCACTTGAATTTTTGTTGATTGATATATCTCATTAAACGTGAAAAACATAACTTGCAGTTCATGGTTGCTAAGTTGTACTTGCCAAACAATGTGGGTTTTATACATAATTGAGCTAATTTTGAGGGCAAGTCTGGTCTTTTAGAGTGAGACAGTATCCATCCCACTTGGGAAGGTGCTGATCTCATTTCTTGTAGCATAGCTCATATTCTTATGACAGGCCTAGTTAATCAGGGACAATCCAGAACCAGGCTGATGGTCTGCTTACTGCCTTGAGGCATTAGTCAGGTTTCTTTGTATTGAGCCTGTGATCTCAGAACGTTTATTCTGACCAACATAATATTAGATCATACGAAAATGCACAGCCAACTCCTTTGATCTGAATCTAGGACTGCTAAATATTAGATCACTTATATGTAAAGCAGTTATTTTAAATGACATTACAACTCATCACTTTGTTTAACAATGACTTTGGTTAAGTCAAAGGAGTATGTAGCTTTAAATGAGGCAATCCCACAGGATGAATTCATTTCACTGATTTTCCCCTCAAAAAATTAACTTGTGCTTTTGATTTGATACCTTATTTTTTGTTTCCAGTTGAGAGTACGCCGTGTGCATTCTGCCTGCTGCTTCTCACTGGAGCGTTTTATTTTTTATTTGTTTATTTTATTTTCTCTTTTGTTTTTCTTTTTTGTGTTTGTGTAGTTTGATGTTTGTTTTTGTTTGAGTGTTTTTGTCTGCCGGTTGTAGTGTAGCTCCAGACCCAGTTTTGGGTGTCGGTTCCCTCCAGGCCTTGGTTTGCCGCGGGTGATGCCTGTGCTCGTAGCTATGGACTGCAGTGAGCTTGTTGCTCTTTTAACATCGTGGTTGTCCAGCGCTCTGTGCAGCAGTGCTTTAGTGCTTGGCGTGATGTTCCAAGTGATGTTGCTCGGTGGCGTTGCGGCAGCTGTGCAGGCAGTTTGGGACATACCAGCACTCTGCGTGGCGGTGCGTCTGTGCTCACTTTGTGGATGTGTTCCGAGTGATGTTACCTGGTGGCATTGCGGCAGCTGTGCTGGTGGTGTGGGACTTATTTTCATACGCCTTTTGGTGGGGCTGTGGCTGCTACACCATTGGAATGACATCCTGACCTTTATTTGGTGGACTTTTTTTTCTATAATTGTAACGTGACCTTGGGTTTTGAGAAAGGCACTATATAAATTGAAATTATTATTATTATTATTATTATTATTAAGCAATTGAAACCCTGTTAAAAATAGTAAACTAGCAGTTTTTAAACTATTAACTGAAAATCTGACATTGACCCTTGGAAAATTCTATTATTAGTATATCAAAATTCTCTTTTGTTTCCAAGATTCTAGAAAAAGGTTGTAGCTCAGGAATGATAGCCTTGTTTTAAAAAAAAAAAAAGTTTCCCAGAATCCTCAGTGAATCACTTCACTTCTATGACGCTCAGCTATCTAATGAACTACAGGCTGTCACCTGATTTGTGGATTACTAATCATGCACACCTGTTCCTACTTATCCTACTCCCTTTAAATAATTGTAATAGTCACCTTTTTTGGCTTTTGCCAGTAATGAGACTGTGCCTTTTGTTTTGATTGATTCTGGTTTCAGTTTAGTTCTACATAGTTCAGCTTTTTCTGTGTTATCTGCTGACATGTACCTGCATAGGAATCACTTACACACACATGCACACACATATGCACAGAGAGAGAGAGAGAGAGAGAGAGAGAGAGAGATCACTCAAACAGAGCTGGTTAAAATAATAAATGCCCTACTACTGTTATGAACAGACCAGGGTTAATATAGTTAATGGAAACTAAGACTGAAACTAGCAGTGAAAAAGTCCTATCTCATTATTATGGGATATCTATGACTCTGCAATACCTGAAAAAACTAAGACAAATCTAAACTAAAACTAGTCCATTCCTCAAAATCAGACTACTTATGCACTTGTAAAACTAAACTGAAATAAAAAAAAATACACAAAAATCCCTGCAAACCTAAATAAAAACTAATGAAAATTTCAAAACTATAATAACTCTGAAACAGATAGACAGACTAGAATGCAACTACAGTCAGTAGTTTATTGAGAAAATCCAGGCAGAAAATATCCGAAACACAGACTTCTCAGTGAATAAACAGGCACAAGCTTGAGTGATCAGCAGGATAATAATCAGAAACCAGAAGACCAGAACGAGTCAAAACCTAGAATAGCAGACTAAAAAATATACAGGCTTGGCAAGAATAGACTAAACAACACTGAGTGTTGCTTCGCAATGTGAGTCTGCACAGAGTCCTTATTTGGTCAGTGTGTGTGTTAGAGAGAGAGAGAGAGATTGGCCACAGGTGTAATCAGTGTGCTGGTGAGCTGGGTGGCATGACTGCTCACAAGGAACATTGGGAACTGGAGTCTGAGTCAGCCATGGTTGTAGTCTGTGTGTGTTGCTGGGAAATGGAGTCCGTGGCAGGCCTCGGCGTTGATGTGACAACTATTGGCCTCCAGTTAGGATTGCATCTGCATTACTTCACAGGGCAGATTTTCATACCATAGATCACAATATTCATCTAGATAAGAAATTTGGTTGAAGTTAAGAGAACAACTCTTTTCTGGATTATGACTTATCTGTTTGACCTTTATCATTTTGTAAATGTTTATAGTAACTTCTCGGTGCATTCAAAGGTAAAGTATGCTGTTCTGAACTTTTTTTTATTTTTGGTACAATCAGGTAATTTGAAAAACTTGAAAGGATTTTAAATAATCTTTGTCCTGTATTGCACTCAAAACAATACAACAGCACATTATTTGATGTTTTGCCTCATGAATTTTATAGCCTTTTTTTTTTAAATAAACACTTTCGATTTTGATTCTTGCAACACGGGTGGCACAGTGGTGTAGTGGTTAGCGCTGTCGCCTCACAGCAAGAAGGTCCGGGTTTGAGCCCCGTGGCCGGTGAGGGCCTTTCTGTGCGGAGTTTGCATATTCTCCCTGTGTCCGCGTGGGTTTCCTCCGGGTGCTCCGGTTTCCCCCACAGCCCAAAGACATGCAGGCTAGGTTAACTGGTGACTCTAAATTGACTGTAGGTGTGAGTGTGAATGGTTGTCTGTGTCTATGTGTCAGCCCTGTGATGACCTGGTGACTTGTCCAGGGTGTACCCCGCCTTTCACCCGTAGTCAGCTAGGATAGGCTCCAGCTTGCCTGCGACCCTGTAGAACAGGATAAAGCGGCTACAGCTGATGAGATGAGATTCTTGCAACACGTCTAAAAAAAATAAATAAATGGTAAAGCATTTACCACTTTGTAATGTTGCCATTCCTTCTCTCAACACTTAAAAGATGTTTAGGGACTAAAGACACCAAGTGATGACACATTTCAAGTGTTATTTTGTCCCATTCTTCCTGTGAACAAGTCTTAAGGTGTGCAACAGTATGGGGTTGTCATATTTTTCATTTCAAAATTCTCCACACATTCTTTATTAGGGATAGAAGGGACATGCACCCTCTTCTTCCATAGCCATGTCTTTGTAATGTATGCAGAATGTGGTTTTGCATTGTCTTATTGAAAAATCCCTGGAAAAAATGTCATCTTGAAGGCAATATATGTTGCTCCAAAATCTGACTGTACTTTTCTGCCTTAATGCTGCCATCACAGAAGTTTAAGTTACCTTTGCCAAGGACACTGACACAGCCCCATACTATGACAGACCCTGGCTTTTGGATTTGTTGCTGATAACAGTCTAAATGGTACTTTTCCTCTTTTTGGTCTGGAGCACATGGCGTCCATTTCTTCCAAAAAAGACCTGGAATACTAATTTGTCTGAACACAATACATGTTACTCACTGTGTGATGGTCCATCCCAGATGCCTCTGAGACCAGAGAAGTCAATGGCGCTTCTGGACACAGCTAACATAAGGATTCCTTTTTGCACAGTAAAGTTTTAACTACCATTTGTGGAGGTAACTCTGTATTGTTTGACAAAGGTTTCCCAAAGTAATCACATGTCCATGTTGTTATATCAGCAATAGATGAATTAAATTCTTGATGCTGTGCTATCTGATAGATCGGAGATCACGTGTGTTCAGCTTAGGCTTGCTCTCTTGTCCTTTAAGCACCAAAATTCCTCCAGATTCCTTGATTTGTTTAACCATATTATACACCATAGAGGGTGAAATATCCAAATCCCTTATTATCTTTATTTAAGGAACATTGTTTTTAAACATTTCAATAATATCCTCATGCATTTGTTGACAAACTGGATATCCTCAGCACATCTTTGCTCCTCAAAGACTACGCCATTCCTGGATCCTGATTTTGTACCAAATCATGATTACTATTACCTAAGGGCATCTCCTGTTTCAAATGACACAATTATTTAATTGTTTTACCTCATTTCTAGCTCTAAATTGCCTCCATCCTGACTTTTTCAAAATGTTTTGTAGGCCTGGAATATAACAATGGATGTATATTAACAAATGAAATGAAGTTGACCAGACAAAACATGAAATTTATTGGGTTCCTACTGTCTACAATGAAATACAAGTCAAAGTAAATTTAGAAGTCACTGTTTTAGTTTTGTTATTAGCATTTTCCATATCGTCCCAATTTTTTTCTGATTTGTGGTTATAAATAATCAAGAGTAATGAGGGTCTTTTAATACATTTTGCAAGAGAAAATCTGTGTGATTCTACTGCACAAGTTTAGCATTTTGTGCAAATACCCAAATGTAAATAAAATTGAGTATGCACACTCTTGAATTCTTAAAGATGTTTATCCTAAATTAAGAACCTAACTATAGCATCACCCACGTTGCACACAATGTTTACCATTTTAATAGGTTGTTTAGTGGAGAGAAAATGCAGTGTCTTGTGTATTGACATGATGAAGCTTTTAATAAAATACTGTATGGTACTAATATTATTTCAATCGTATAATTATTATTTCTGTGATGAAAAGATTCCACTCTGACTCTCAGAAATTTGTGATGGAATGCAGTAAGCCCCCCAAGGAGAGACACATCTTCCCTATGCTTGTATTCTATTTTAGGCACCATGAAGACGAGCATCATTGAGAGCAGCAAATGCTGGTGCACATTACTTGAGATGAACAAGCTGGAAAAATAAACCACAAAATGCCTAGTAGTAATGACACGAAGCAGCAATGAACACACAATCAGCAACATTTTAATTATTTGAAACATTATACTCTGTAGAGTGTGAGGAAGAACTTGAACATTTGCTGACCCATATACCATTGAAAATAGCCATTGCCATACTTCAGCCATATTCAAATAAATAAGGCATTGAAAGAATGTGGTCTTTCCACTTGTTAAACTATTTTGGTCTTATGACTGTGAGTTCCTTGACTGAAGCAGTACCTGTCAATGTTATTTCCAAGAGCCATCATTGTCCTTGATCTAGGTAGGTATTTATAGAATGAGCAGTGGTGCTGTCAGTTATGCCAAACACAAAAACACACCACAATGTTGCATGTCAGCTAATACAGTACTGTGAGACTAAGGATTCACTCCTTATTTTCATAAATGCCTGTCTCTCTTCTAGGGAAGACTATGACTCCAAGCTTGGGTTATACAAGTGTGACATACTTGATAGGCACAGGCTATTTTTTTCCTAACCTCTTCAATTAAAATCAGAACTCCAAAAGATTAATAAAATGTTCTTAAGATCCTAATAACAAATAAGTTTAGGTAAGAAAGAGGAGGAGAATTAACTTGAGGACAATAACATTTCTAATTCTAGTGTCTTTTTTTGAAGACCAGGCTATTTTAGTTAATGTTTGTTCCTATGAAAGGTTTAAGTCCCAGTAAAAGAATGACTACTTTTATTTGTAAAGGTCTTATGACGGGTGGCACAGTGGTGTAGTGGTTAGCGCTGTCGCCTCACAGCAAGAAGGTCCAGGTTCGAGCCCTGTGGCCGGCGAGGACCTTTCTGTGTGGAGTTTGCATGTTCTCCCCGTGTCCACGTGGGTTTCCTCCGGGTGCTCCGGTTTCCCCCACAGTCCAAAGACATGCAGGTTAGGTTAACTGGTGACTCTAAATTGACTGTAGGTGTGAGTGTGAATGGTTGTCTGTGTCTGCCCTGTGATGACCTGGCGACTTGTCCAGGGTGTACCCCGCCTTTCGCCCGTAGTCAGCTGGGATAGGCTCCAGCTTGCCTGAGACCCTGTAGAACAGGATAAAGCGGCTAGAGATAATGAGATGAGATGAGATGAGATGAGGTCTTATGACAAGCTATTGTCATACAACTATGAAGAACTATAGTATCTGTACTTCCTCTGTAGCCTAACAAAAGACACACATCAGTTTGTTCCATATAGAACCATATTTATGTTTCCATTCTTCCAGTTACACAGTCCAATCCCAACATTCCTAAACTGAACAAACCATTCATGCACATGTAAGCTATGGAATTTTACTGCTGCAAAGGGTCTTTCCATGATGGGACAAAATCTGTTGGCAAGTTCTTGTCTAGAAGAGATGAACAGCTTTTTTTTAACAAAAGGAACTGCTTCAAAAGAATAACACCATTACTCTGTTTTGACAACAGAGAGGATTACACATCATTCAGGGAAAACTAATTTCAAGCTTTTGAATGGTCGTGCTGAATTGCATTGGTGGTTGTCAACCAGATAATTTTTTTTAATTAAAACTCATCTTTTGCAAACCAAACATTTTTTGTTTGCTTTGTAGTTATATTTAAATGTAATGTGATGCTGTAGCTACAACTCATGCTACTTGTACTAAATCCCACTGCCTGCTGCACTTCACACATCTGCTAACGATGGACTAGGTAGACTACACTAGGTGGACTTCAGATCTTTTCAAAGTTAGAGTCCAGCACAAAGCTGTCATATCTGTCCTGCTAGCTCATCACATAGTTACCTCATGGTTAAACATATTGAGAGAAAATAAGGACTAACTACACTCAAATATGATGTGTGGACAGAACAGCACGTCTTGTAGCTGAAATAACTGCCAGTTACTGATTTTAATTTTTTTTCCAAGGGAAAAACAAAATTTTCTTGAACATCTATGTGCTACATGATCATTTAGGCCTACTTGTTTATTTTCCTTTGACACAGATTATTAATTATTAAACTAGCTAATGAGCTGGGCGTATATTTGTTACATGCCATAATTTAGTTTACTAAAACAGATTTCTGGGCAGGGTGGCACAGTGGTGTAGTGGTTAGCGCTGTTGCCTCACAGCAAGAAGGTCTGGGTTCGAGCCCCGTAGCCGGCGATGGCCTTTCTGTGCGGAGTTTGCATGCTCTCCCCGTGTCCGGTGGGTTTCCTCCGGGTGCTCCGGTTTCCCCCACAGTCCAAAGACATGCAGGTTAGGTTAACTGGCGACTCTAAATTGACCATAGGTGTGAATGTGAGTGTGAATGGTTGTCTGTGTCTATGTGTCAGCCCTGTGATGACCTGGCGACTTGTCCAAGGTGTACCCCGCCTTTCGCCCGTAGTCAGCTGGGATAGGCTCCAGCTTGCCTGCGACCCTGTAGAACAGGATAAAGCGGCTAGAGATAATGAGATGAGAGATTTCTGGGCAACCAAAGCAAAGGACTTGGAAAGATCACTAGAGCTTTCATTTACCTGCTGGGCTAGCTAATAAGTTTTTATGATTTGTCTAGCTGCAAATAAATAAATAAAATAAATAGTCACAGGCATAATTATCCACTTGCTTGTGTTTTAAGATTCTTACAGTACTGCTTGATGCAACATGGTCTCACATTTGCATAACTCAAGTTGTGTAAAGGGTGAGGGTCCTGTGCATTTTCCTTTAACTTAACTCACATAAACTCAAACAAATCCAACTACATTACCCTGGAAATCAGTTCGATCTGAGTTTAAACAACAAAAACCTAACCTAGACCATTGCCAAACTCTCCATTATCTACTGTTCACACCTTGATCCTTCTCTCCTTACAGACAAACTGTAGACGAGAGGCCCAGGGGCCCTGAGCTCCAGAGGTCAGTGGGTTAGCAGTTCTCTATAATTCAGTATACCAGAAACCAGACATTGAGAAGTGTCTGCTTATAATCACCAGCTGCTTCCTAATGGAATCCTGAGTCATTTAGAGTGGAAGACTTTTAGATAACTTACAACAAAATGCATGGAATGTATCAAAGTGACACTTTGGAGGAAGTTGACAGATTGAAGCCCATGTTTTTACACCTGAGTGATTTACTACAAACATGTTTTGACCCCATATGCATTTATCATCACTAAAATCCATATTCCATCATCACTGTTTCTGACTGGTCAATTAGCGAATACATCAATAAAGGTCACCTGATGCTTACCATATTCTATTGGACATAACCTAAATAAATAAATAAATAAATCTATTTATTTGCTGATTTATTGTGGTGGGGATCTCTGTTTTGAGGGCGACATGGTGGTGTAGTGGTTAGCACTGTTGCCTCACAGAAAGAAGGTCCTGGGTTTGAGCCCAGCAGCCGATGAAGGCCTTTCTTTGTGGAGTTTGCATGTTCTCCCTGTGTCTGCATGCGTTTCCTCTGGGTGCTCCGGTTTCCCCCACAGTCAAAAGACATGAGGGTTAGGCTAGTTGGTGGCTCTAAATTGACCATAGGTGTGAGTGTGAGTGGTTGTTTGTCTCTATGTGTTAGCCCTGCAATGACTTGGCGACTTGTCCAGAGTGTACCCTGCCTCTTGCCCTTAGTCAGCTGGGATAGGTTCCAGCTTGCCTGTGACCCTACTCAGGATAAGTGGCTACAGATAATGAATGGATGGATCTCTGTTTTGACACGTGGCCTATTCCATTTCTAGTTGTGGCTTATACACATACAAAACAAAACTGATTTCTCGGCAGTCTCAGTGCCAAAATGTAGGCTAGCTGAATCACAGAAAATTTCTGAAGCCTTTATAAAGAAAGTTCTCTTATTCACAAATGTCTTCCTCAGTGAAAGCACATTAAATGCAGAGGAAGTGCTCTGAAAGGATTGTGGATCTCACTGTCGATGATGATATGTTCAAACTTTTTGCAATTTTACACTGTCGAACTCCTTTCTGATATTGCTCCACTATTTGTCAGTGCAGAATCAGGGGGATTGGTGATCTTCTTCCCATCTTTACTTCTGAGAGCCGCTGCCACTCCAAGATGCTCTTTTTATACCCAGTCATGTTAATGACCTATTGCCAGTTGACCTAATGGGTTGCAATTTGGTCCTCCAGCTGTTCCTTTTTTGTACCTTTAACTTTTCCAGCCTCTTATTGCCCCTGTCCCAACTTTTTTGAGATGTGTTGCTGTCATGAAATTTCAAATGAGCCAATATTTGGCATGAAATTTCAAAATGTCTCACTTTCGACATTTGATATGTTGTCTATGTTCTACTGTGAATATAATATCAATTTTTGAGATTTGTAAATTATTGCATTCCGTTTTTATTTACAATTTGTACTTTGTCCCAACTGTTTTGGAATTGGGGTTGTAAAATGCACATCTAATACATTATCATTGTTGTGATAACAATCTACACAGGTACTTGATGAATATCTCATGTAATTGTTGATATGATGAAGTTTTCTATTAAGGAGATGTTTCTTCAGCATTTATGGAAGGAGTCTCCAGTGTCAGTGTTTTGTTACAGTCATAGGTAATACTGTAACTTTGAAGGTTGAAGGACTTCAAGTTTCTTGGTAATATGGCAAACTGAACTTTTCTCTCATTAATTTCAGGAGAGAGGAAAAAAGAGGGCTTTGTGAGGGAAAGCCTGTTTAAAACTGGTATAACCTAAGTAATAAAGGGAACTAACTATTTGGGGACATTCCATAACATTAAACATCTCATCTCATCTCATTATCTCTCGCCGCTTTATCCTTCTACAGGGTCGCAGGCAAGCTGGAGCCTATCCCAGCTGACTACGGGCGAAAGGCGGGGTACACCCTGGACAAGTCGCCAGGTCATCACAGGGCTGACACATAGACACAGACAACCATTCACACTCACATTCACACCTACGGTCAATTTAGAGTCACCAGTTAACCTAACCTGCATGTCTTTGGACTGTGGGGGAAACCGGAGCACCCGGAGGAAACCCACGCGGACACGGGGAGAACATGCAAACTCCACACAGAAAGCCCCTCGCCGGCCCCGGGGCTCGAACCCAGGACCTTCTTGCTGTGAGGCAACAGCGCTAACCACTACACCACTGTGCCGCCCAACATTAAACATACTTATCCAAATAAAAGAGTAATATAACACTTCTTAAAGTGAAAATAACTAATGGTGCATCACAATAGAACAGAATGCCTTTATTGTCACTGCACAATGAAATTTTAGTTCATTGTAGGAGAGCAAAGCCACTACGTATGTGCACACCACCACTTTTGGGCACTTCAGCCCAAGGCTGTCCCATGTTAACCTAACTGCATGTCTTTGAACTGTGGGGGAAACCAGAACACCCAGAGGAAGCCCACACAGGTGTGGGGAGAACACGCAAACTCCATACAGAAAGGCCCCTGTCAGCCTTTGGGGTCGAACCCAGAACCTGCTTGCTGTGAAGCAACAGTGCTAACCACTTTCACCACCGTGCCACACAGTACCACAGTTTTTATTATTTTCCTATAACAGCATGCTCCATCATGTTTTCTTCTTTACCTAATAAATCTTTGTGTCATCTGATCGAAATATGACCTATTCAAGAAGAACTGCAATAAGATATCTTTAGGACACCCATAGTTTTAGGGATGATGATTTTCCATGATCACGGAAAAAAAGTGGGAATCATGGAATTGCTTGTCTGAAGTGGAACTGCCATCCTGGAATGGAAAAGAGGTTTTTGTTGCCATCCAGTTTCAAAATTCAAGAAAATCAATTCACGTAGCTATACAGTGAGGCTTTTCTTTTCCCAAAAAGAAATTGAATCTCTGTGTAAACCGGGTTGTCAACAAACTATCAATGTCCCACCAATGATGTGAGGGCTTATGATCAGTGTGCACACTGATTGGATAAAAGACATCCAGGGATTATCCAGGGAATGCCTCACCCCAGAAAATACAAAGCAGCTCATAATGCTGATGTACAATGGTGATACTGGGGCTCGGTTTGGGTGAATCCTGCTGAAGCAGTCTCCTGTCTGTTTCTTCATCAATTATCAGTTAATGTTCATTGCTATTTCTGTAACTTGAGTACCTTGTGAATTTATAGTGACATTTCATCATGCACATCAGGACTCAACATTAACGGACATTAACAACCAAATGTTTGGTCTGGACAAGTCAAATCCGCATCTGCCTCTCTGATGGGACAAGACAAATATTTGTTGAAAATCATTTTTATAGTAATTTTGTAGAAATGGAATAAAAATATATTGCTCAAATTTTGTTTTTATGGATTTCAGAACTCCAAAACTGTATCATTGGTACTTGGAAACTTTTCCCATCTCTTATTCCAGAAAACAGGGAAAAAAAGGAATTGGCAAAATCACAAAGTGGATTTGGCAGTTTTCTGAAATGGAAAATCATCATCCCTACAGTTTCTTAGGAAAGTCAAGTGTTCTAGCTTTCTTAACAGACTCTTGCAGCGACATACAGCATATCACCATTGCTGTACTATTTTCCACATCTTAGCACTCTGAACATTTTTATTAATGTTGGTAATGTTTCATAAACTTCAGTTCAGAGAAAATACTTCACACTCCCTGACAAAAAGAATGCATTTTCACATGTTCATACGTCATGTTCAGGAACAAACTAATGTAAATGGCGCAAAAACAGCCACCGGTCAAATGGTGAGGCTGGAGTCTCGGACTCGACTCGGATTCAACTCGGATCAATATTGGACTGGACTTAAAATTTTTTTAATGACTTGGACTTGAACACTGGGGACTCGAGACTGGACTTGGACTCGAGGTTTAGTGACTCAACTACAACAATTTAAAATACTACTATTGACCTTTAAAGCACTGAATGGTCTTGACCCACAGTACCTGAGTGAACTTCTGGTCCTTTATGACCCCCCCCACCCCTACTTAGATCAAAAGGTGCAAGGTATCTGCTGGTACCTCGTATAGTGAAGGCTACATCAGGGGGCAGAGCCTTTTCTTACAAAGCCTCACAGTTATGGAACAGCCTTTCAAATAGTGTTCGGGACTCAGACACAGTCTCAGTGTTTAAGTCTAGGCTGAAAACATATCTGTTTAGTCAAGCCTTTTGTTAATAGTTTTATTAGGTAAAGGAGTAGATCTGGAGGGGCCTCAGGCAGAGTGTTTTGGTAAACTGGGATGTATGGATGCTGTCAGTCCCCCACTCACTTGCTCACTCAGGTTTGTTGATGGTGGAGTGGCTGGCTGCTTTACGTCCCAGGGCGCCCTCATGCCTGTGTTACTTTCTGGTTCTCCCCTTCTAGTTATGCTGTCATAGTTAGTTTTGCTAGAGTCCCTGCTTGCACTCAGTGCAAAATGTATACTGCTCTTCCTCATTAGGTGACATTGGGCATACCTAACAACCTGTGTTTTCTCTCTCTCTCTTTCTCCCCCTCTTCACTCTGTCCCTCTGAGTTGCATGTCGATCCTGAGACCGAGATGCTGACCTGTTCTGGTCCTCGGACCTGCCTGATCCATCTTGATGCCCTACATGTGGCTAGAGTCTCATCACATTCCTCCTGTGGAGGATGGCCCCATATGGACAGTCAAAAGTCACACTTGGAAGATAGCTCTGGACACTTACACTAATGCTTTTATGACTACAGTTAACTTGCTAACTTTAGGACTGCTGTTGTCATGAACAGTTTTGCACTCAAGTTTCCCTCAGTGAAAAATTGATAACTTCAACAAAAAACAGATTTCATGATGAAACTATAATTATTTTCCTGGTTACACAGTTCTACTTTGTGACCAAATTGGACACTGTTATAGAAGCAAATTATTGATAATCATGCTATCTGTTATCACCCAAATGAGGATGGGTTCCCTTTTAAGTCTGGTTCCTCTCAAGGTTTCTTCCTCATGTCGTCTGGGGGAGATTTTCCTTGCTACCATTGCCACAGGCTTGCTCATTGGGGATACATTAGAGATAAAATTAGCTCATGTTTCAAGTCTATAATTTTTTTTGTGAAGCTGCTTTGCAACAATCTCTGTTGTTAAAAGTGCTATACAAATAAACTTTATTTTACAAAATGTAATAAAAACAAAAATCTATGATTTGTTAATTCATGTGCACCTTTATTTAACTGACAAAATTAAAATGACAAGATTATAAATAGTTTTACTGATAAATTTAATTGCATTTTATAAATATAAACAAGGGTGGCACAGTGGTGTAGTGGTTAGCGCTGTCGCCTCACAGCAAGAAGGTCTGGGTTTGAGCCCTGTGGCCGATGAGGGCCTTTCTGTGTGGAGTTTGCATGTTCTCCCCGTGTCCACGTGGGTTTCCTCCAGGTGCTCCGGTTTCCCCCACAGTCCAAAGACATGCAGGTTAGGTTAACTGGTGACTCTAAATTGACCGTAGGTGTGAGTGTGAATGGTAGTCTGTGTCTGTGTGTCAACCCTGTGATGACCTGGTGACTTGTCCAGGGTGTACCCCGCCTTTCGCCCATAGTCAGCTGGGATAGGCTTCAGCTTACCTGTGACCCTGTAGAACAGGATAAAGCGGCTAGAGATAATGAGATGAGATGAGATGAGATCACCTTTCCTTTTAATAACACTTTTTAATCGTATGGGAAATGAGGATATGAATTGTTGCAGTTTTGCAATTGGAATTTTTGTCCATTCTTGCTTGATACAAGACTTCAGCTGGTCACCAGTCCATGGTTGCCATTGTCTGATTCTCCTCTTCATGATGCGCCATACATTTTCAGTAGGAGACAGATCTGGACTGGCAGCAGGCCAGTCAAGCAGGCATGCTCTGTATCTATGAAATCACACTGTTGTAGCCCATGCCGAAAGAGGACTGGCATTGTCCTGCTCAAATAAGCATGGACTTCCCAGGAAGAGATGTTGCCTTGCTGGCAACAGCTGTCTCAAATCCCAATATACACCTCCATGTCAGTGGTACCTTCACAGACATGCAACTCACCCATCAGTGGGCACTAATGTGCCACCTAAAGTTAGCAAGTTAACTTAGTCCTCAGCCATAAAAGCATTACTGTAAGTGCCCAGAGCCATCTTCCAAGTGTGACTTTCAACTGTCCATATGGGGCCATCTTCCACAGGAGCAATGTGATGAGACTTCAGCCAAATGTAGGGCATCAGGATGGATCAGGCAGGTCTGAAGAGCAGAAGAGGTCAGCACCACTGGTGTCTCAGGATCGATATGTAACTTGACAGAGAGAGACAGACAGAGGGAAGAGACAGGGGGTGAAGAGAGAGAGAGAGGTGTTTTAACAACCTAAAACACAGGTTGTTATGTATGCCCAAAGTCACCTAATGAGTAAGAACAGTATACATTTTGCACTGAATGCAAGCAGGAACTCCGGCAAGACTAACTATGACAGCATAACTAAAATGGAGAACCAGAAGGTAACACAGTCATGAGGGAGCCCTGGGACATAAAGCAGCCAGCCTCTACACTGTCAACAAGCCCAAGTGAATGTTTGGGGGGGGAGAGCATCCATACATCCCCGTTTATCAAAACACTCTATGCTGAGGACCCTCCAGATCTGCTCCTTTACCTAGTAAAAAAAACTATTAACAAAAGGCTTGACAAAAAAGATATGTTTTCAGCCTAGACTTAAACATTGAGGCTGTGTCTGAGTCCTGAACACTACTTGACAGGCTGTTCTATAACTGTGGGGCTTTGTAAGAAAAGGCTCTGTCCCTGATGCAGTCTTCATGATATGAGGTACCAACAGATAGCCTGCATCTTTTGATCTAAGCAGGCGTGGTGGGTTATAAAGGCTCAGAAGTTTGCTCATGTACTGTGGCACTAGTACATTCAATGATTTCAATAGTAGTAGTCAATCGTAGTATTTTATAATCAATGCGAAATTTGATTGGGAGCCAATGCAATGTGGATAAGACAGGGGTGATATGGTCATATATTTTAGTTCTAGTAAGGACTCTGGCTGCTGCATTTTGAACTAACTGGAGCTTGTTTATGTACTTATTGGAACACACAGACAGTAAGGCATTACAATAATCCAACCTAGAGGTAACAAAAGCATGAACTAGTTTTTCTGCATCATGTAGTGACATTATATTTCTTATCTTCTCAATATTTCTGAGATGAAAGAAAGCTATCTGGGTAATGTTATCAATATGAGTTTCAAACAAAAGACTGGAGTCAATGATCACACCGAGGTCTTTTACTGCTGCACGTGAAGAAACAGAAAGGCCATCCAGTGTTACTATATAATCAGAAAACCTACTTGTAGCTGCATGTGGTCCTCATACAAGCACTTCTGTCTTGTCAGAGTTAAGTAGAAGGAAGTTAATAAGCATCCAGTGTCTAATGTCCTTTACACATTCCTCAATTTTATTAAGCTGGTGTCTCTCATCAGGTTTTACAGAAACATACAACTGTGTGTCATCAGCATAACAGTGGAAACTAATAGCATGCTTATGAATAATATCACTCAGAGATAGCATATACAAAGATAAAAGCAGTGGGCCAAAGACAGAACCTCGTGGAACACCAAACTTTACCTAAGTATGTATAGAAAAATCACCATTTACATCAACAAACTGATAGTGATCAGTTAAATAAGACCTGAGCCAGGAGAGGGCCATTCCATTAACTCCCACAACATTTTCTAGTCTATCCAGGAGAATGGAGTGATCAATGGTGTCAAAGGCTGCACTAAGGTCAGGCAATACAAGCAGGGAGACACAGCCCTGATCAGATACTGTACCAACAGTAGGTCGTCTACTACTTTAACCAGTTCTGTCTTTGTGCTATGATGAGGTCTAATTCCTGATTGATACATTTCATGGATGTTATTCCTATGTAGATATGAGCATAACTGCTGTACCACAGCTTTTTCTAGGATCTCGGAGATAAAGGGGAGGTTTGATATTGGCCTATAATTGGATAGCTGAAAGGGTTCGAGGTCAGGTTTTTTTTAATCAGGGGTTTGATCACCACTCGTTTAATGGATTTGGGTACATAGCCAATTCTCAGGGACAAGTTGATTATTTTTAGAAGAGGTTCAATTGCTTCTGGTATTATCTGTTTGAAGAGTCATGTAGGTAAATGATCTAGTTCACAAGTAGAAGATTTTGATGTGGAAATTTATTAAATTAGTTTGATTTGTCTAAGGGGAGTAAAATATTTTAATTGCTGATCTGATACACTGATATTGTTAATTACAGGGTTACTTAATTAGTGTGCTTGCAAAAGCACACTATTGTTCTTCTTAAGTTTTATTATTATTATTATGTTTCACCAGTTTTTTGGAGCCGCTACTCCTCCTACAGCTTTTGAGATACCAACACCATTCCAACTCAGAAACGTCCATCCTGAAGTGGTGTAGTGTGCTTGTTTTCAGCTTTTGGATTGACACACCTGTTCTCTCGTTCTTGTCATTTTTCTGTAATTTTTTTCCCATAGAGAATGAATAGGGCTCACAAATCGAATCGTCCTGCTCGGACACGCTTCATCTCAGATGCACCAAACCTCATGTGATACCTCAGGCCAACTCCCCAGACACATATATGCATTTGGTTCTGACCCGCACTCATTTTTTCCTTTCTTTTCATGCCCCACTTTTTCATCCATTCACTTCCATTCATTTTTGGCCCCATTGAAAATGAATGGCATTTCGGGAAAAAAGCTTTCACTCTCCGTCAAATTTTTTAACTGAGTGACCAAACTTCAAGAGACTTCATATGATGCCTCAGGGCAAGTCCCCACACATATCCATCCCCTCATCTGAGACCTGCACTCGTCTTTTTCTTGGTTTTCACACATCCTTTTTTCCCTCCATAGGCTTCCATTGATTTTTGGCCCCATTCAAATGAATGGAGTTTTGCTCAGTAACACTTCACCACATATCCACTGGTGTAGTGGGCTTGTATACAGCTTTTGGATCGATGCACCTGTTCTGTCATCCTTGTCGTTTTTCTGTTGTTTTTTCCCATAGAAAATGAATAGGACTCATGAATCGAGTCGTCCCACTCAGACACACTCCATCGGAGATGCACCAAACTTCATGTGATACTTCAGACCAACCAATTTCCCTGACACATTCATGCAATCGGGTCTGAACTGCACTCGTCTTTTCCCTTTTTTCCTTCTTTTTTTTCTTCTGTTCTGCTACAGCTCAGCAAGCACACTTTGCATTTTCTTTGCAGAAATGCAGTCTAGTTTTATCTGGCCTCAAATTAGTAGTTTGAATTTTTTGCCAGATATTTTCAATTTTGTCACTGAAAAACATTCATGCAGCTGTTGCTACTATATATTGCAGGTGTGCATGTGACTATCGTGGCTTTTCTTCTCGTTAATTTTGCTACAGCATTAGTTAGGAATCTAGGATTATTTTTGTTATCTTCTATTAGGGTGGAGGGATACACTGATCTTGCAACACTAAGAGCTTTTCTATACTTAATAATAATAATAATAATAATAATAATTTATTGACTTATACTGCAGGGGTGGCACAGTGGTGTAGTGGTTAGCGCTGTCGCCTCACAGCAAGAAGGTCCTGGGTTTGAGCCCCGGGGCCGGCGAGGGCCTTTCTGTGTGGAGTTTGCATGTTCTCCCCGTGTCCGCGTGGGTTTCCTCCGGGTGCTCCGGTTTCCCCCACAGTCCAAAGACATGCAGGTTAGGTTAACTGGTGACTCTAAATTGACCGTGAGTGTGAATGGTTGTCTGTGTCTATGTGTCAGCCCTGTGATGACCTGGCGACTTGTCCAGGGTGTACCCCGCCTTTCGCCCGTAGTCAGCTGGGATAGGCTCCAGCTTGCCTGCGACCCTGTAGAAGGATAAAGCGGCTAGAGATGATGAGATGAGATGAGGAGACTTATACTGCACCTTTTACATAAAAATGATCAAAGGCGCATTACAAAATGGTAGTTAAAAAAATTTTAAATCTAAAATTAATAAACATTATAAAGTAAATAAAAATAAACATTTATAACACACACACACATTATATATATATATATATATATATATATATATATATATATATATATATATATATATATATAATATACAGTGGAGGAAATAATTATTTGATCCCTTGCTGATTTTGTAAGTTTGCCCACTGTCAAAGATATGAACAGTCTAATTTTAAGGGTAGGTTTGTTTTAACAGTGAGAGACAGACTATCAAAAAGAAAATCCAGAAAATCACATTTTATAAAATATATAAATTGATTTGCATTTCGTTGAGTGAAATAAGTATTTGATCCCCTACCAACCATTAAGAGTTCTGTCTCCCACAGACCAGTTAGACACTCCTAATCAACTCGTTACCTGCATTAAAGACAGCTGTCTTAAATGGACACCTGTATAAAAGACACCTGTCCACAGAATCAATCAATCAGACTCCAACCTCTCCAACATGGGCAAGACCAAAGAGCTGTCTAAGGATGTCAGGGACAAGATTGTAGAGCTGCACAAGGCTGGACTGGGCTACAAAACCATAAGCAAGAACCTGGGTGAGAAGGAGACAACTGTTGGTGCAATAGTTTGAAAATGGAAGAAATACAAAATGACCATCAATCGACCCCGGTCTGGGGCCCCACGCAAGATCTCACCTCGTGGGGTATCAAAGATCATGAGAAAGGTGAGAGATCAGCCTAGAACTACATGGGAGGAGCTTGTGAATGATCTTAAGGCAGCTGGGACCACAGTCACCAAGAAAACCATTGGTAACACATTACGCTGTAATGGATTAAAATCCTGCAGTGCCTGCAAGGTCTCCCTGCTCAAGAAGGCACACGTGCAGGCCCATCTGAAGTTTGCCAATGAACACCTGAATGATTCTGAGAGTGATTGGGAGAAGGTGCTATGGTCAGATGAGACCAAAATTAAGCTCTCTGGCATTAACTCAACTCGTCGTGTTTGGAGGAAGAAAAATGCTGACTATGACCCGAAGAACACCATCCCCACTGTCAAGCATGGAGGTGGAAACATTATGCTTTGGGGGTGTTTCTCTGCTAAGGGCACAGGACTACTTCACCGCATCAACGGAAGAATGGACGCGGCCATGTACCGTAAAATCCTGAGTGACAACCTCCTTCCCTCTGCCAGGACACTGAAAATGGGTCGTGGATGGGTCTTCCAGCATGACAATGACCCAAAACATACAGCCAAGGCAACAAAAGAGTGGCTCAAGAAGAAGCACATTAAGGTCATGGAGTGGCCTAACCAGTCTCCGGACCTTAATCCCATAGAAAACCTATGGAGGGAGCTGAAGCTCTGAGTTGTGAAGTGACAGCCTCAAAACCTTAATGATCTAGAGATGATTTGCAAAGAGGAGTGGACCAAAATTCCTCCTGACATGTGCGCAAACCTGGTCATCAACTACAAGAACCGTCTGACCGCTGTGCTTGCCAATAAGGGTTTTGCCACCAAATACTAAGTCTTGTTTGCTAGAGGGTTCAAATACTTATTTCACTCAAAGAAATGCAAATCAGTTTATATATTTTATATGAAGTTATTTTCTGGATTTTCTTTTTGATGTTTTGTCTCTCACAGTTAAAATAAACCTACCATTAAAATTATAGAATGTTCATTTCTTTGTCAGTGGACAAACTTACAAAATCAGCAAGGGATCAAATAATTATTTCCTCCACTATATATATAAAGATAATAAATTTAGTAATCTAATGACTAAAAGCCAATTTAAAAAAATTATTTGATTTTAGGTGTGATTTATGGCACATTACAAAATGGTAATAAAGAATTTAGAATCTTGAATAATAAACATCATAACATAATTTAAATAAAATCATATATATATTCAGTCTGGCCTATACTTCGGGAGGCTTTCCTTCCAGGCTAATTTGCATACTACCAATTTTGCCATTTACATTCTAATTTACGAGTGGTCTGTTTTAAAGTGCAAGTGTAATTGTTTTACCAGGGTGCTATATTTTTTAATCTCTAAAAATTTTTCTTTGAAGTGGAGCTACATTATCTAAAGTATAGCGGAATGTTGACTTGAAGCATTCAGTTGCCTGATCAAGTTCTGTGGGGTCTGATGGTAATCCAGTCAAAGTTGACAACTCTGGGAGACTATTTATAAAACTTTGTGAAGTAGTTGACGTGAATGTACGTTTAACATGGTATCATGGCAAGGTGCATATATTATTGCTCAGACATATTTTGAATAAGATGAGATAATTATCTGATGTAGGTTCAGCCTGTGGAAGTGTGACTTTATTTTCTATATTTAACCCGAATGTTTGTATTAGATCAAGAGTGTGACCACCATTATGAGTAGGTCTTATGACATTCTGATTAACCCCTAATGATTCTAGAATGGTTTTCAGAGGGTCTTCTGTGTTATCAAAGTGAATATTAAAATCTCCAACAACTAAAGCTTTGACTCAGGAAATAACTAGGTCTGAGATGAAATCCACAAATTCAGAAAGAAACTGAGATGAAATCCACAAATTCAGAAAGAATATAGCCCTGGGGGCCTCTAAATAATAAGAGAATTGACTGGGTGGACTTATGTTTTGAGGCTACATATGTTATATTAATATGAAGAATTTCAAATGTATTGAGTTTTAGCCAGGCGGCATGGTGGTGTAGTGGTTAGGACTGTTGCCTCACAGCAAGAAGGTTCTGGGTTCGAGCCCAGTGGTCAACGGGGGCCTTTCTGTGTGGAGTTTGCATGTTCTCCCCGTGTCTGTGTGGGTTTCCTCCGGGTGCTCTGGTTTCCCCCACAGTTCAAAGACATGCAGGTTAGGCTAATTGGTGGCTCTAAATTGACTGTAGGTGTGAATGGTTGCTTGTCTCTATGTGTCAGCCCTGTGATGACCTGGCGAGTTGTCCAGGGTGTACCCTGCCTCTTGCTCACAGTCAGCTGGGATAGGCTCCAACTTGCCCGCGACCCTGCACAGGATAAGTGGTTACAGATAATGGAGGGAAACCAATTAATTCCTTTTTAATTTGTCTGTGAAGTGACACCAGGGCGGCACGGTGGTGTAGTGGTTAGCGCTGTCGCCTCACAGCAAGAAGGTCCTGGGTTCGAGCCCCGGGGCCGGCGAGGGCCTTTCTGTGTGGAGTTTGCATGTTCTCCCCGTGTCCGCGTGGGTTTCCTCCGGGTGCTCCGGTTTCCCCCACAGTCCAAAGACATGCAGGTTAGGTTAACTGGTGACTCTAAATTGACCGTAGGTGTGAATGTGAGTGTGAATGGTTGTCTGTGTCTATGTGTCAGCCCTGTGATGACCTGGCGACTTGTCCAGGGTGTACCCCGCCTTTCGCCCGTAGTCAGCTGGGATAGGCTCCAGCTTGCCTGCGACCCTGTAGAAGGATAAAGCGGCTAGAGATAATGAGATGAGATGAAGTGACACCACTCCTATGTGCTCATGTCTGCTCATGCAGATGCACATACACACATACTAGCATACACTCTGATCCCTATGCACACAATAACATACTCTTACTTTATTACCACGATTCATTAATTTGTCTTTTCTCTCTCTTTTTCCTTTTTTTCCTTTTCTCTTTTTTATTTGAAAAACAAATTGAAAGAAACTGAGAAAATCTATGTGCACACAGGTGTGTGTGGGTGTGTCTATGTATGTATGTATGTATGTATGTACTGTATGTATGTGTATATGTATGTATATATTATTATTATTATGTTTTCTTAATAAGTGTGGGGCCAGTTGGGTTGATGCTCTGCCGTTTCCCAGCTGTTGGCTTGGCGAGTGGGAACTGGTGTGAGCATGGGGCGACCAGTGTTGCGCATTGCTGCATCTGGTAGCTCAGATGGCTTTAACAATTATGTTACAGGCATTTACCAAATGCTCTTATCCAAAGCAACATACAACCAGCACATGTATACCCAGTGGTTGGGGAGCAATTGTGTTAGGTGCTTTGCTCAAGGGCATTTCAGCCATGGATAATCAAACCCCAACACTGAAATAAATGGTCTGGTATTAAGCTTGAGCAAACAAGTGGTTATGATTTAAACCTTGCGCTGCTGTCGGACATCCCTGAAATTCTGTTTTAGGACAAGGTCATACAGTACCTTTGTAGAATGCATCTACCTGAGATAAGTGGAAATGATTGTGCCAACTGAGGGTTTCTATCTGGGGAGGCCATACTGGTATTTGTAGTAGGGTCTAGAGGGATCAAGGCTTCATTGGGGTCATCAGGTGAGCACCCAACTTCATTGTTGTTTCATAGCCCTCCAGAGGGCTCATTGGCAACATCCCAGGCACACAACCCTCTGCTTTGACTCCCTCTAATCACCCTGATGATGTGGGTATTATTTTGGAGCCCAGGTGATATGTCTCCTCTTGATCCAGAGCCACTGATTAGCTTGTTCAGTGGCACTGGAGAGAGCTTTAATGGTTTGCTGTTGGGCTTGACCTCAAACTCTCATGTCTTTAAGCTTCCTGGTGGTTGACTTGCCCACAAAACCTCTGCAGCTGACCTCAACTGGGCAAACCCGAGCTTTCAAGCCACATTGCTCAGCATCAGCTGCCAGCTTGGTGTATTTGGGGATTTTATGTTCATAGGACTCCTCCACAGCATCCTTCTAGGGCACAGTTAGTTCAATTATGTAAACAGTGCAAAGTGACGAGTATCAAAGCACAAGGTCTAGCCTGAGGTTTGTTGTAGAGACCTCACCTGGGAAGCATAACTGCTGGTTCAGGTACACTGATAGCTTATAGTCTTGTGCCCCACCTAACTGGCTGGTGTGTGGCTTGGATATACGAATGTTGTTTTGCTTCATGTCTGCACTGACAAACTCTATTGCAGTTGAGGGATAGGATGATGGAGGGGGTAGGGAATTGATGGATGTCCACCCAATCTCCAGAATAAGTGCCAGGCAATTCAGCACCTGATTGTGTCACCAGGGGTAACAGCCTTGTGTCAGGCTTGTCTTGGAGCCAACCAGAATGTGCTTCAAGTTGGTTGTAGATGGACAGAGGGGACACATAGGGTCTTCTCTGTACCACTGGTTGAGGTTGATTGGAGATGGCAGAATATCATAGGTGGTTCATATAATGATACTAGTTTGATGTGCTTACATGTCCCACAGTTCCTTTAATGAGACCTTTCTCTTTTCAACTCCCTCCTATCACATCCACTGCCCCTGCTTTGCTTAGGAGACAGCATTTGCACTCCTCAATGCCTGTTCTTGGTGGCACACCTCATCTCCAAGGCCAAGGCATCCTCTCCTTTGCTGCACATAGCCAATGATGTCCTGATGTTTCAGGGATGACTTTGCATGCTGTTCAGCTACAAATGGAATCCACTTCCTTTCAATTTCCAGGGTAGGAGCTGTTTGGGTGATACATGGGTGACCGCTTAATGCTAAAACTTTAATGAATTTTCTGGTTACACAGTAGTACTTTGTGACTCGGGCAGCATGGTGGTGTAGTGGTTAGCACTGTCATCTCACAGCAAGAAGGTTCTGGGTTTGAGCCCAGTGGCCGATGGGGACCTTTCTGTGTGGAGTTTGCATGTTCTCCCCATGTCTGTGTGGGTTTCTTCTGGGTGCTCTGGATTCCCCCCTCAGTCCAAAGACATGCAGGTTAGGTTAATTGGTGGCTCTAAATTGACTGCAGGTGTGAATGGTTGTTTGTCTCTATGTGTCAGCCTTGTGATGATTTGGCAACTTGTCCAGGGTGTACCCCGCCCATAGTCAGCTGGGATAGGCTCCAGCTTGCCCGTGACCCTGCACAGGATAAGCGGTTATGGATAATGGATGGACTTTGTGACTATATAGAACACAGTTATAGAAGCAAGTTATTTATAATTACGCTATCTGTTACCACCCAGATGAGGATGGGTTCCCTTTTGAATCTAGTTACTTTCAAAGTTTCTTCCTCATGTCGTCTGAGGGAGTTTTTCCTTGCCACCATCACCACAGGCTTGCTCATCAGAGATAAATAAATTTTTAGTGATAAAATTAGCTCATATGTTTAAAGCCTTTAATTTTTTGTAAAGCTGCTTTGCGACAATCTCTGTCATTGAAAGTGCTATACAAATAAACTGACTTGCTGATTTTGCTGACTTGCATCATTTCCAATCTAACTTTGGAGCACTTGTATTCCTCTACAAGACTGAACACAGGACATTCCAGAATAACTTTTCTGTACAGTCCTGTGTTAGTAATGCAAATAGGAAGACCAGGCCATTTTGACCAACATTTCCAGTTTGTCAACCTTAGGGAGTGGAATCTTGTAGATGGTCAAGGGCCACATCAGCCGGGGAGGAGACTGAATTGAAGTCACCAGAGTTTCAACCTGCCAGGTAGTAAGGAATTTTCAGTACTCTCCAGGCTGCTGATTGTGTCCTGCTTAATTTGGTCTCCTTGGCCTATGTCCTTAAGGGTTGCATTGTACCAGTGTTCAAGACTCTTAACTGGTTTCTCTGCCACTGTTGGCATGTCCTCCTCCCCAATATAAAAGCATTGCCTAGACAGCTTCCCTTTGGTGGCTGATATGCTCCTGTATTTGCTTGGTTTTATTCAAGCCAATTCAATGTTCTCTTGCAGTTTCCTCAATACCTGCTTAGTGCAGGCCTTGGTTGTGGTGATATTGGTCATATTGTCCATGTATGCCCTGATAGGAGGAAGCCAGAGGCCAAGTTTGAGCTGTTTTCTGCCTGCCACCCACTGAGAGGCTTGGATGATGATGACCTCCATGGCCATGGTGAAAGCTAGCAGGGAGATGGTGCATCCTACCATGGATACCAATTTCCAGGTGCTGCCATGCTGTGGTGTATTGATTAGTTGTAAGGCATACCTGTATGTCCTGGAAATAGGATTTCACAAGGGCTGTTACTAGTTCTGGGACACTGGTATAGCTGAATGCAGAGATTGTGAGGGACTGGTATAGGATTATAATGAGCCACATAGAATAAAAGTTCCCTATGGCTCATTGAGACCAGCAACTGGGTTGTTTCCTCTCCTGTTTGAGTATCCCATGTCACTTGATATAGCCTATCTTTAATAACAGATAAATACATGTAGGAGAGTGCAACATTAAGCTGGAAGTTTTGACAATTGGTTACTCTCACTTGGTCAAAAGCATGCTTCAGAGTTTCAACTTTTCTTCTTCTTTACTTCTGGTACTGTTCCTGATTCTTTTAAAATTGTTCACATCATACCTGTATTTAAAGCAGGATTTCAACTGTTAACTTCTAATTATAGACCAGTTTCTCTTTTTGTCAATATTTAATCAAATATTAGACAAACTCACATGCAATAGATTGATTGATTAAATATCTAGAGAAGCTTGATTTGATATATTCTTTTCAGTTTGGTTTCTGTGCCAGCCATTTGACAGAACATGCACTTTAATTAATCATTGATAAAATCAAAGAGCAATTGAAGATGGCCAATTTTCCTGTGGTATCTTTCTTGATCTCAGTAAATTTTTTGATACCACAGATCATCATATTTTGTGAGCAAAGCTATATTCTTATGGCATCTGTGGGATTCTCCATGATTGGTTTGCCTCATATCTATCAAATAGACATCAGTTTGTTTCAGTATGGTAATATTTCATCCAGCTCTTTACTAATTTCCTTTGGAGTACCACAGGCTTCAGTTCTTGGCCCCCTCCTCTTTATCTTATACATCAATGCTTTGAGGTACTTCTCCAGTATATTTGACCTTCATGTTTTTGCAGATGATTCAAATTTATTCCTTGCAGATTTATTCTTAGATTCTCTAGAAGCCAGGGTAAATTCTGAATTAGTCAACATCAATGCATGGCTTTGTGGAATGATCTTTTAACTTCAAGAAAACAAATTTTGTTATTTTTTCCACAAAAAAGAGAAATAAATTCCTTGAAAAACAATTATAAGCCAATTAAACAGAACAACCACATCAAGTATCTTGAGGTAGTTTTAGACTCTCACCTCAAGTGGTGGAAACACATCCACCAGTTGAGCAAGAAAATGTCCCGAATTATTGGTAAGCTTCATCACTATGTTTCTCAGGCCAAGTTTACATTAGACCGTATCTGTCTCGTTTTCTTCGCGGATGCACTGTCTGTTTACATTAAAACGCCTGGAAACGCCGGGAAACAGGAATCCGCCAGGGTCCATGTATTCAATCCAGATCGTGTCTGGTCCAGTGCTGTGTAAACATTGAGAATACGCGGATACGCTGTGCTGAGCTCTAGCTGGTGTTGTCATTGGACAACGTCACTGTGACATCCACCTTCCTGATTCGCTGGCGTTGGTCATGTGACGCGACTGCTGAAAAACGGCGCGGACTTCCGCCTTGTATCACCTTTCATTAAAGAGTATAAAAGTATGAAAATACTGCAAATACTGATGCAAATACTGCCCATTGTGTAGTTATGATGGTCTTTAGGGTTGCCATCCTTCCACTTGCAAGTGGTAAGTGACTTGCGCACAGCGGCTTAGTCCCGAATCACTGCTCGTGCACTTCACTCGCGCGCTCTGTGAGCTGCACAGGGCCGGAGTGCGCACCCTCCAGAGGGCACTCGCTGTTCAGGGCGGAGTGATTTGGAGCGCAGCCGCTGAGGAGGAAGCAATGAGCCGCACTGACACATTTCTCAACTTACGTGCCGAATTAGTCATGTGATTAGCGTATCCGTGTATTGGCGTTGCTGTGTGCACGCGAATCGTGTATTGGCGTTGCTGTGTGCACGCTAATTGTTTTTAAAAACGTTAATCTGATGATCCGCTGATACGGTCTAATGTAAACCCCACCTCAAAGTATTCTAACTCCACTATATTACTCTCTTATCTATCCTTTTCTAATATGTGGTGTTATAGTTTTGGGCAGTACTAATGAGACCACCCTTCGACCAATAACTGTATTCCAGAAGAAAGCTGTCTGAATTATTACTTTTGCTTCTTTTAATGAACATACACCTATTTTTAAAAAAAAAGCTGGAGATGATGAAATTCTCTGTTATATATCACTTAAACAGTATTTTTATATTTAAATTATGTTCCAGTCAGAGGTGGAAAAACTGGATTGACAAAGTAAAAGTCCTGCTTAAGTTTTCCTTCTGCCTGTGCTCTCAACACAGGTGATTTCACCAATTAGCTCATCAACCTGGCTTAGGGGATGTGGTAATTAGGATCAGCTGGTTCATTGAATTGGCTGGAGCAAAAATGTGGCAGGGTTTTTACTTTCTGCACCCAGGTTTTTCCACCTCTGGTTCCAGTCTATTGCTGACTGCCTTCAAAAACTTCTTTTTTACACTGTTAGCCTCATGCTTCAGTGTTGGGAGAATACATACACAAAACCCAAGTCTTAGTGCAAAAAAAAAAATCCAGTGAAATTTAATAGTAAACAAGTGTAGGCGAGGTGAGCAGGGGGTTAGAATGAGAGCGGTGCAGTCTGTACCAGGGGAAGGCAGTCCAAGCCAGTCAAGAGCGGAGTCACTGGGCAGCACTGACTGTGCCAATGATTGTTGGCTTCCCAGAGGCAGTGGAGTGGGGGCATACACTGGTGAAGCACACAACAGGCTCGAGTTCATCATCTTCTTCCTTGTTGTCAGCGAGGTTTCCTGGCACGAAACAGAGAGGGAGAGAGAGCATGAGCCACAATACACTTCCGTGAATTAACTAACCTCTGAGAGCTGCAGCGCCTATTTATACTCCCCTGGCTGCATAAGGACCCCCCCGGGCACGCTGTTTCTGGCTGTCCAAAACACTCATGCTGAAGTGCCACTGTTTCTTCAGTACAGCGGGTGCAGTTGGGTGAGGAGCAGAGCGCTGCTTTGATGATGGTTTTCTGGAACCACCATCACATCCCCCCCTTTAGCTCTGAGCTTACCGTCCTCCAAGTCTTGGTCCAGAGGCTGTAGCTTTTGGAGATGCCATTGGCATTCCCATGCTGGGTCCCTGCTCTGTGTTGGACCTGGAAAGGGAAGTCCTGTAATGACAAGAACCAGCGAGTAACATGAGCATTGGTGTTCTTGACAGCTGCCATCCACTGAAGTGGGGCATGATCAGTGACTAACATGAACTGATGACTGGCCAACTAATACCTCAGCTTGGCTACTGCCCACTTGATGGCGAGGGCTTCTCTCTCCACAGCTGTGTAGTTCCTCTCAGCTGAAAGTAGCTTGCAGCTGATAGCACAGGATGCTCTTCACCCTCTATGACCTGTGACAGCACAGCACCCAGGCTCGTTTCTGAGGTGTCTGTCTGGATAATGAAGGGGAGATCAAAGTCTGGGTTCCAGAGGATGGGGCAGTGGTGAGGGCCTTCTTCAGGGCCTGGAATGCCTGCTCTGGCTGGCTGGTCTACTTGACCTTGTCCGGTTTCCCCTTCTTGGTCAAATCTGAAAGGGGAGAGGCTATAGAAAGAAAGTTAGGCACGGACCTACAGTCGTAACTGGTTAACCCTAAGAAGGTACATACCTGTCGCTTGGTGGTGGACTGGGGGTAACTCTGTATGGCTTCTATCTTCTTGGCCTGGAGCTTCAGCAGGCTTTGGCCAAGATGGTAGCCTAGGTACTGTGCCTTGGTCAGCCCCTGATAGCGCTTTCATAGGAAGGTGGATAACTCAGCCTTCCTCAGCTCTCCCAGGACAGATTTGAACAGATTTGAGGTGGTGCAGGTGATTGGTCCAGGTGGATGAATAGATTATCACATTGTTGATATATGCTGTGGCAAAGTTCCCATGGGGCGGGGGGAGAGGATAATGTCCATGAGGCATTGAAAAGTGGCTGGTGCCCCATGGAGGCCAAAGGAGAGAACCCAGTACTGCCAGTGGCCTGAAGTGGTGGTGAAGGCAGTTTTGGGACAGGTCTGTAGCATCAGGGCCACTTGTCAGTAATCCTTAGTCAAATTCAGTGTAGATACAAAGCCTGTCAACCAGGTTATCCACCCTGGACAGGGGGTAGCTGTCAAAGTCTGAGACTGCGTTGAGCTTCCTGAAGTTGTTGCAGAGTGTCAGACTTCCGTCTGGCTTGGGTACCACCACAATGGGGCTGGACCAGGGGCTAGTGGGCTTCTTGATGATGCCAGCCCATAGCATTTGTGCCACTTCCTCCTCAATCACATGACGGTGGGCCTCTGGGATGCAATGGGGCATTGCCAGACCACAATCCCAGTGTAGGGTTGTATGCTGCCACTGGAGGCAATGCTGGCAGAACTTTCTGATCCCGATGTTCATCCTGGACCAGATGAAGTGGTCCTTGATGTTTTTGAGAGTATTCTGGCCCACTAAGTGGCCCTCTAAAGGGTTGGAGTGGGGTAAGTGTATTATGATGTCTACCTTAGAATTGGGAAATACAAACAAGTCCACTTCTTGACCCCAGTGCTCTGTATGCTGGTAGAGCAGGCCCTGGTGGACCAGGAAGTAGGTGTGGGGGAAGGGCTGCCCCGGTTGTTGGTCCTCCCCTTCTATCATGTGTATTTGTCCCTAACAGTTCTTTAGCTGCTTTTTCCTGCCCAAAGTTCCCTTCATGTCTCACCTGCTTACACACAGAAGTGAGTTAGAGGTGGTGCGTGACTCACCTTCTACAGTATGAGCCTCAGCATCCTCGTGCTTCCCAGCCAGGCACACATCTCAGAGCAGCAGGGTGTGGTCCACTGGCCTCTGTGGGGTACACCATCTCCTTGTTCTCTGGGAGGTAGGCAGTTCCTGTGCAAACCCAGGCCAAACTTGACTGAGGAGGAGAAGGACAGGGAGGTCAGGTACCACACCAACGGTCAATTTCGACTCAGCTTTCTTGTTCCCAATATTGATATGGGTGGTGGCCAACTCTCATGCAGCTCCATGATGGTACCACTGCACCCTGCAGGCACAGAAAGGATCGTGATGGTGCTGCCCAAGTCGAGAAGAGTCTCCACTGGCCGGCCTTTCACCTGCACAGGGGTGCTCGGGAGATGAGGGGCTGGAGGGTGAGTGGATGGGGCAGCCAGCTAGCCACGATTTCTGGGCTCGAGTCAAGGGAAGTTACTTGGGTGTGGTGGGCATAGGCTTGTTGAAGGGCCCTGGAGAGGGCACAGGACAGGATGGGTGCATTCTGGGCCAAGGGTTGGGATAGGATATGGGGACAGGTGCTCCAGCAGCCCTCATCCTCATTTTTCCAGTCTTTTGTTGACTCAGGCCAGCCTGATAGGCCCAGCAGTGGAACTCCATCACAGTCTGACATCACAGTTGCTTTAGGCTGGTCTCCAGGAGGTGCTGCAGGAGCGGTTTTATGTGGAGGGTGGATGTGGGTGTCATGTTCCTGCCAACATTCTCCACGAGTGTGAGCCTTGCTCTGCAGAGTGGGAAGAACAGACACAAAACCCAAGTCTTATTCCAAAAATAAAGTCTAGTGAAATATAATAGTCAACAAGTGTAGGGGAAGTGAGCAGGAGGTGTAGAGTGAGAGCGGTGCAATCTGTGTGGGGAGCAGGCAGCCCAAGCTGGCCTAGAGCAGAGTCGCTGGCCACTGCTGACTGCGCTAGAGATTGTCAGCTTCCCAGAGATGGGGAGAGATGGGGCATTCACCAGCAAAGCATGCAGCAGGCTTGAGCTCATCATCTTCTTCCTCATTGTCAGCGAGGTTTCCTGGCACAAAACAGAGAGGGAGAGAGAACATGAGCCACATTACACTTCCATGAATCAACTAACCTCTGAGAGCCATGGCACCTATTTATACTCCCCTGGCTGCATGAGGAGGGTGAATTAAGGCACCAATTCTACCACTCCAGACGTATGTGATCAGTGGGCCCTGCCCCCTGGCCATGCTGCTTCTGGCTGTCCAAAACAATTGTGCTGAAGCACCACTGTTTCTTCAGCATGATGGGAGCGGTTGGGTGAGGAGCAGAGCTCTGCTTTGATGGTGGTTTTATGGAGCCACCATCACAACACATGTAGCATCAAGGCACAAATATAAAACTAGACTGGCCACAAGAACTTTGTATTCTTTCATCCAAAACTAACTTTGGCAAGTTCAATATTTGTTTTAAAGTTGCTTTTCTCTGGAACAGTATTGACAAATCTTTAGAGTCTTAGTTTGAGCAATTTCAAGCATTTTATCAAAAGTATGATTATGGCTTCATGTCAGCATTCCTTTCTCTTTCCCTCACACTGTAACTTCAATGTGTTTTTTTATTATTATTTTACTTTATCTCTTTTTTGTTGATTGTTTTATTTTATTTGTTCAAATATTATATTTTATACCCATGCTTCTGTGTGACTATTGTTCTTCTTTATAACAGTAATCCATTTTTTTTTTTTTTTTTTTGCTGTCCAGCTAGATTAGCTTACCAGTTATTTCTAGGCAGCATTACATCATTCATCTGTAGTATTTTTTTAATAGTGTAATTTGATTTCTGTGTGTGATATTATAAACTGTTATAGTATTGTATTGTCTTGCTACTGCTCCAATGGGAAATTCCTGCAAACATTGAATGGGTGGAGCCCTCTACACTCTCCATGCCCTCCTTACTTGAAGCTGACACAGGTATCCCTGGGACTGTCTCCTCAGATAACAATGCACCAGAATCCCCCCAAGGTGTGCTACAGCAGGACCTATACATAAATAAATGCTTTGTTCACATTTTAAACCCCAGCCAATTTGTCCCCAGGATTAGTGGATGGATGAGGCAAGGACTAACTGCCACCTCCACACTGTGCTTTTGCCCTGAACTGGATAGTGATGGGCACCAGTGGATACTTGTAAACATCCCCAAGTATACACCTCACTTTCACCAACTGTGCATTTCCCAATGCCCTGCACTGAATCAGACTTTGATGAACTGTGGTCTAATTACAACCTCAGTCCACCAAGGTCTGATGTGTATCCCCTTGAATACTCACTGCCACTCATTAGGCTCCTGCTCAATCAGGGGAAGCCTGAGGTGTGTCAGGAATGCAGATCAGAATCCCCACCTCCTTAAGGGGACGCTGATCCTGGAAATTCCCGGCTTTCCCACCGTGTCTGCAGACCTGCCCAGGCTTTGTCCCAGTCTAGGTGAGCATGGATGATTCTACCTGTTGAGAGTTAGCAGCAGCATTGGCGCAGAGGTACAAGGGGGTCACAGGCCAGCAAAACCATGATGAGGGTAACTGACAGGTCTAAAACCCTTGATGAGTTTAAGGACTTGCTCACCCTAGCATGAGAAGTCTGTTCCAATGGACTGTGTGAAGATTTAATAAGATTCAATGACCAGGAAGGTGGTACAGCAATGCATTGTGGAATGTGGAGGGCATATCAGAGCACAAAAGAAGATCTGGCCATTCACTGCAGCCAAGGAAGTTACAAGTCATAATGACTTATTGTGCCATTTGATTCCTACTTCTGTGGCTGAGTGGGTGGGGTTGCTCCAGTGCAACATCTTCTCGATCAAAATCACTTTCATGCCCAGGTATTGTGCAGCACCTTCACTTCTCACCACACCTGCAAACTTCTTTCTCTCTGTGCATCTTCTAGTCCTGTGGTGATGGGGAAGGAGAAAAGCAACAGGTAGAGGTAACGACTGGAAGTTGCAGTTCTGAACCTACATGTAGGCAGCTTGTGGACCAGTGGTTGCTTTTCTTTGTACTGGGGAAGCAAGGAAGGCCAGCAGCATCCCAGATGATTGAGCATCTCTATTTAGAGACAGCATTGCTTACAGTGAATAGAGAGGGAGCTAGAAAAGGTGTCCTAGAAATTGCCTGCCCTACAATGAATTGGTCAGCATGCCATGGCTGCTAGTTAAACCTTTTTTTTTTGGTCGAAAAAAAAAGAAAACTTCTTCTTGGCACATGGAACATATGCACTTTCTTGGATAGAGATGAAACAATAAGGCCACAAAGGAGAACAGTCCTCATAGACAGGGAACTGGTCTACTGCAAGATTGACATTGCTGCTCTCAGCAAGACTCATTTTGCTAATGATTGATCTGTGAGCCTGAAGGTGGCTATACATTCTCTTGGAAAGGGAAAGGCATAGATGAGGACAGGATACATGGAGTTGGACTTGCCATCTGCAACAGTCTCCTTTGGCAGCTTTCTGATCTCCCCACAGGAGTAAATGGGCATTTGATGAAACTTTGCTTCCCTCTCACACTCTACTGGCATGTTACCATAATGAGTACAGTGGTGCTTGAAAGTTTGTGAACACTTTAGAATTTTCTATATTTCTGCATAAATATGACCTGAAACATCAGATTTTCACACAAGTCCTAAAAGTAGATAAAGAGAACCCAGTTAAACAAACGAGACGAAAATATTATACTTGGTCATTTATTTATTGAGGAAAATTATCCAATATTACATATCTTTGAGTGGCAAAAGTATGTGAACCTTTGCTTTCAGTGTCTGGTGTGACCCCCTTGTGCAGCAATAACTGCAACTAAACGTTTCCGGTAACTGTTGATCAGTCCTGCACACTGGCTTGGAGGAATTTTAGCCCATTCCTCCGTACAGAACAGCTTCAACTCTGGGATGTTGGTGGGTTTCCTCACATGAACTGCTTGCATCAGGCCCTTCCACAACATTTTGATTGGATTAAGGTCAGGACTTTGACTTTGACTTGACCATTCCAAAACATTAACTTTATTCTTCTTTAACCAGTCTTTGGTAGAATGACTTGTGTGCTTAGGGTTGTTGTCTTGCTGCATGACCTACCTTCTCTTGAGATTCAGTTCATGGACAGATGTCCTGACATTTTCCTTTAGAATTTGCTGGCATAATTCAGAGTTCATTGTTCCATCAATGATGGCAAAAAGTCCTGGCCCAGATGCAGCAAAACAGGCCAAAACCATGACACTACCACCACCATGTTTCACAGATGGGATAAGCTTCTTATGCTAGAATGCAGTGTTTTCCTTTCTCCAAACATAACATTTCTCATTTAAACCAAAAAGTTATATTTTGGTCTCATCTGTCCACAAAACATTTTTCCAATAACCTTCTGTCTTGTCCATGTGATCTTTAGCAAACTGCAGATGATCAGCAATGTTCTTTTTGGAGAGCAGTGGCTTTCTCCTTGCAACCCTGCCATGCACACCATTGTTGTTCAGTGTTCTCCTGATGGTGGACTCATGACCTCTCTCACATTAGCCAATGTGAGAGAGGTCTTCAGTTGCTTAGAAGTTACCCTGGGGTCCTTTGTGACCTCGCCGAATATTACACACCTTGCTCTTGGAGTGATCTTTGTTGGTCAACCACTCCTGGGGAGGGTAACAATGGTCTTGAATTTCCTCCATTTGGACACAATCTGTCTGACTGTGGATTGGTGGAGTCCAAACTCTTTGGAGATGGTTTTGTAACCTTTTCCAGCCTGATGAGCATCAACAATGCTTTTTCTGAGGTCCTCAGAAATCTCCAAGATACACTTCCACAAACATGTGTTGTGAAGATCAGACTTTGATAGATCCCTGTTCTTTAAATAAAACAGGGTGTCCACTCACACCTGATTGTCATCTCATTGATTGAAAACACCTGACTCTAATTTCACCTTCAAATTAACTGCTGATCCTGGAGGTTCACATACTTTTGCCACGCAAAGATATGTAATATTGGATAATTTCCTCAATAAATAAATGACCAAGTATAATATTTTGCCTCATTTGTTTAACTGGCTTCTCTTTATCTACTTTTAGGACTTGTGAAAATCTGATGATGTTTTAGGTCATATTTATGCAGAAATATAGAAAATTCTAAAGGGTTCACAAACGTTCAAGCACCACTGTACCTGCACTCCACTGCTAACCAGCAGTGAAGATGACAAGGAAGCATTCTACAAGAACCTTGACACCATTTTGAAAGACACCCCAGTGAGCAACAACTCATATCATTCATCGACTTTAATGCTAGAGTGGGATGCAACTATGAGAACGGGGATGGTGTACTGGGCAGCCACAGGCTTGGGAGGATGGGAACAAATGGTCTGCTTCTGCTGATCTTGTGCACTGAGAACAACTTGACTATCACCATCACACTCTTCAGAATGGCCAACAAATATCAAACAACATGGATACCTCCTAGATTCAAGCAATGGCATAGACTGTCATCTGCAAGAGAGATGTATGTGATGTCCAGATTACCAGAGCCATGTGAAGAGCTGAATGTTGGACTGATCACAGATTGGTCAGGTCTGTCCTGTACATCCACATCGCCCCAAGGCATCACAGAAAGCTCAAGCTTACACAAGCCAAATTCTGTACTGCAAAGCTGAGTCTGTAGACATTGCAACCAGAGGGGCAAACACACTGGATCTTTTTTACACAAACATTCCCAGCACATACTGGGCAGAGCCCTGGCCCTTCCTTGGCTACTCAGACCACATCTCTGTTTTGCTAATTCCAGCATACAGACCACTCATCAGATGCTCCAAGCCAGTTCTCAGGCAGGTGAAAACCTGGCCAGAAAAAGCCATCTCTGCTCTCCAGGACTGTTTCGAGAGAACTGACTGGAATATGTTTAGGGAGGCTGCAACCAATGGCGACTGCACTAACTTAGAGGAGTACACAGCATCAGTGACCAGCTACATCAGCAAGTCCATTGATGATGTTACTGTCTCTAAGACCATCACCACTTGCCCCAAGCAGAAGCTGTGGATTACTGCAGAGGTGCATACACTACTGAGGACCCGAGATGCTGCCTTCAGAGCAGGTGACAGAGCAGCCCTAAGAGCAGTGAGGGCCAAACTGTCTTGGGCCATCAGAGCAGCAAAGCATGCATACAGCCAGAGAACCCACAGCTACTTCCAGGACAGTGGTGACACACAGCGCATGTGGCAGGGCATCCAGGCCATCTCTAATTATAGGACAACACCATCTGCCTGTGACAGTGATGCCTCCCTTCCAGATGTGCTGAACAGCTTCTAGTCATGGTTTGAAGCACAGAATGGCGTGACAGTGAGGAAGATCATCTTTCGGTGCCCTTGAGCGAGGCACCTAATTCCCAACTGCTCCCCGGGCACTGTTAGCATGGCTGCCCACTGCTCTGGGTATGTGGGTGCTCATTGCTCATGTGTGTGTGCTCATTGCTCATGTGTGTGTGCATGTGTATGTTCACTGCTTCAAATGGGTTAAATGCAGAGAGGAATTTCACAAGTGTGTGATGAATAAAGTTGTTCTTTCTTTCTTTCTTTCTTTCTTTCTTTCTTTCTTTCTTTCTTCCCAACAACCAGGTGCTGTGTCTGACCACAGCCGATGTGAGGAAAACTCTATGCAGAGTCAACCCATGGAAGGCTGCTGGACCAGACAACAACCCTGGTAAAGTGCTCAGAGGATGTCCGGACCAATTGGCAGATGTTCTCACTGACATCTTCAACATCTCCCTGAGCAATGCCATCATTCCTAAATGCTTTCAAGACTACTCCCATCATCTCTGTGCCAAAGAAGTCTTCAGTGTCCTGCCTCAATGACTCCTGTCCCATTGCATTCACACCCACCATTATGAAGTGCTTCAAGAGGCTTGTCATGAGGCACATAAAGGCCCTGCTGTCTCCTTCACTGGATCCCCTGCAGTTCACATATTGCCGTAACCAGTCCACAGATGATGCCATAGCCACCGCCCTTCATCTGGCCCTTAGCCATCTGGACAACAAGGACACATACATTCAAATGCTGTTCATTGACTTCAGTTCAGCATTCAACACAGTCATCCCTCAGCAACTAATTGGAAAGCTGAGCCTGCTGGGCTTGAACACCTCCCTCTGCAACTGGATCCTGGATTTCCTGACTGAGAGACCTCAGTCAGTTTGGATTGGGAGCAAAACTTCCAGCACCACCATATTGAGCACTGGGACCCCCCAGGGCTGTGTGCTCAGTCCACTGCTGTTCACTCTGCTGACTCACGACTGTGCAGCAACTCACAGTTCAAACCATATCACCAAGTTTGCTGAAGACACGACTGTGGTGGGTCTCATCAGTAAGAACGATGAGACAGCATACACAGAGAAGGTGCAATGGCTATCAGACTGGTGTAGCATCAACAACCTGTCTCTGAACATGGACAAGGCAAAAGAGATGGTTGTTGACTTCAGAAGAACATGGAGTGACCACTCTCCACTGTACATTGACGGCTCACTTGTGGAGAACGTCAAGAGCACCAAATTCCTCGGTGTTTATCTGGTGGAGAACCTCACTTGGTCCTTCAACACCAACTTTATCATCAAGAAAGCCCAGCAGCACCTCTACTTCCTACAGAGGCTGAGGAAAACTCATCTTCCATCACCCATCCTCACAATATTCTACAGAGGGACTACTGAGAGCATTCTGAGCAGCTGAATCATGGTCTGGTTTGGGAATTGCACCATCTCGGATCACAAGACCCTACAGTGTATAGTGAGGACAGTTGAGAAGATCATCATAGTCTCTCTTCCCTCTATCACAGACATTTACACCACATGCTGCATCCAGAAAGTCACCAGCATCGTGGCCGACTCCATGCACCCCTCACACAATCTCTTCACCATCCTGCTGTTTGGAAAAAGGTACAGAAGCATTTGGGCCTTCACAGCCTGACTCTGCAACAGTTTCTTCCCACATGCTATCAGACTCCTCAACTCTGAGGGACTGGTCTGATTCTCATGGACTGTTATATTGGACTATTGCTAACAGTGGTTACAATGTCTCTCTCTCTCTCTCTTTCTCACACACACACAAGGCTTACATTTATTTATTCAATTTTCATACACTACTTCAGTTCCTCATGCCATCAGACTACTCAACTTGGACTGATTCTCATGGACTGTTGAACACACCACTCACACTGCAGTCTTTGCATAGTGGATAATAATGCACTATTGCCTTACAATGTCTCTCATGCACACAAAGTTTCCATTTATTTATTTCCTTTCATATACTACCTCAATATGCACACTCAACTCTGCACCTTATGTTGCTTGTGTCTGCACTTTATATTGTTTGTGTCATTTATTGTCCATTTATTGTTTGCCTATTGTGTCATTTACCCTCTGCAGTGTTGCACTCATTGCACTCTTGCACTTTATGTTGTTATATGTAGACTTGTAGTCCTGTGATCTTTAATGTAGCGCCATAGTCCTGGAGAAACATAGTTTCATTTTAACTGTCTACTGTACCAACTCTATATGGTTGAAATGACAAATAAAAAAAGACCTTGACCTTGAAACAAGCAAATGTAAGGGAGTAGTAGTAGTTCCACCTTGATGATGCACTTTCTGCACATGGACCATTGACTGGAGACCAAACCTCTAAATGGAACCACTTCAAACAGATGGTGACTGAGTCAGCAAAGGTGATTCTTGGACCCAAACAGCATGTTCACCAAGACTGGTTTAATGAAAACAGTGCGGAAATTGGAAAGCTTTTGGATGAGAAATGAAAGGCCATCATTGAGTGGCAGAACAATGTCAACTCCACATCAAAGAAGGATTGCTTCAAACACCTGCAGAGCAAATTCAGAGACAGACTGTATGGCTGATGAAGTACAGCACTATGCAGATTCCAAAAATTTGAATGAGTTCTTCAACATGCTGAAGGTGGTGTATGGACCCTCAAAACCCAGTTCTACCCCACTTCTTGCAGCTGATGGCACCACTCTCTTGAAAGACAAAGGAAGTATCATTGAGCGCTGGCAAGAAAACTTTTCCACCCTCCTTAACAGGCCTTCCACTGTGGACACTGCAGCCTTGGATTGGATTGAGCAGAGACCTACAAAGGAAGACTTGACCTACCCCCTACTCTGGATGAGGTCAAGAAAGCAATCAACCAGACCAGCTCTGGCAAAGCTTCAGGCATGGACAGTAATCCTGCTGAACTCTTCAAAGCAGCAGGACCAGAGAATCTTGATGTATTTTACAACATTCTTACCAACATCTGGAATGAAGAGACCATGCTGCAGGACTTCACAGATGCCATAGTTATTTCCCTCTTTAAGAACAAAGGCAACAAAACAGACTGTGGCAACTACCTGGGTGTATCCCTGCTGTTGATTACTACAACCCCAATTCCAAAAAAGTTGGGACAAAGTACAAATTGTAAATAAAAATGGAATGCAATGATGTGGAAGTTTCAAAATTCCATATTTTATTCAGAATAGAACATAGATGACATATCAAATGTTTAAACTGAGAAAATGTATCATGTAAAGAGAAAAATTAGGTGATTTTAAATTTCATGACAACAACACATCTCAAAAAAGTTGGGACAAGGCCATGTTTACCACTGTGAGACATCCCCTTTTCTCTTTACAACAGTCTGTAAACGTCTGGGGACTGAGGGGACAAGTTGCTCAAGTTTAGGGATAGGAATGTTAACCCATTCTTGTCTAATGTAGGATTCTAGTTGCTCAACTGTCTTAGGTCTTTTTTGTCGTATCTTCCATTTTATGATGTGACAAATGTTTTCTATGGGTGAAAGATCTGGACTGCAGGCTGGCCAGTTCAGTACCCGGACCCTTCTTCTACACAGCCATGATGCTGTAATTGATACAGTATGTGGTTTGGCATTGTCATGTTGGAAAATGCAAGGTCTTCCCTGAAAAAGACGTCGTCTGGATGGGAGCATATGTTGCTCTAGAACCTGGATATACCTTTCAGCATTGATGGTGTCTTTCCAGATGTGTAAGCTGCCCATGCCACTCGCACTAATGCAACCCCATACCATTAGAGATGCAGGCTTCTGAACTGAGCGCTGATAACAACTTGGGTCGTCCTTCTCCTCTTTAGTTCGAATGGCATGGCGTCCCTGATGTCCATAAAGAACTTCAAATTTTGATTCGTCTGACCACAGAACAGTTTTCCACTTTGCCACAGTCCATTTTAAATGAACCTTGGCCCAGAGAAGATGTCTGCACTTCTGGATCATGTTTATATATGGCTTCTTCTTTGAACTATAGAGTTTTAGCTGGCAACGGCGGATGGCACGGTGAATTGTGTTCACAGATAATGTTCTCTGGAAATATTCCTGAGCCCATTTTGTGATTTCCAATACAGAAGCATGCCTGTATGTGATGCAGTGCTGTCTAAGGGCCCAAAGATCACGGGCACCCAGTATGGTTTTCCGGCCTTGACCCTTACGCACAGAGATTCTTCCAGATTCTCTGAATCTTTTGATGATATTATGCACTGTAGATGATGATATGTTCAAACTCTTTGCAATTTTACACTGTCGAACTCCTTTCTGATATTGCTCCACTATTTGTCGGCGCAGAATTAGAGGGATTGGTGATCCTCTTCCCATCTTTATTTCTGAGAGCCGCTGCCACTCCAAGATGCTCTTTTTGTCCCCAGTCATGTTAATGACCTATTGCCAATTGACCTAATGAGTTGCAATTTGGTCCTCCAGCTATTCCTTTTTTGTACCTTTAACTTTTCCAGCCTCTTATTGCCCCTGTCCCAACTTTTTTGAGATGTGTTGCTGTCATGAAATTTCAAATGAGCCAATATTTGGCATGAAATTTCAAAATTTCTCACTTTTGACATTTGATATGTTGCCTAGGTTCTATTGTGAATACAATATCAGTTTTTGAGATTTGTAAATTATTGCATTCTGTTTTTATTTACAATTTGTACTTTGTCCCAACTTATTTGGAATCGGGGTTGTAGTAAGATTCTTGCATGAGTCATCCTGAATCGCATTATCGCTATGGTCTCAGAGAAAACACTTCCAGAAGCCCAGTGTACATTCAGACCTAGCTGTAGCACTGTTGACATGGTCTTCACAGTGAGACAAGTCCAGGAAAAATGCATAGAGCAAAACGTGAATTTTTACATTGTCTTCATTGACCTAATGAAGGCCTTCGATACTAAACAGGGAAGCACTGTGGACCATCCTCACAAGACTTGGCTGTCCCAGGAAGTTCATCCACCTTATCTGCCTGTTCCATGAAGGGTCTTGTTCTCTCCAACAATGACATCTCAAAGCCATTCAAGATCTCCCATGACATGAAGCAAAGCTGCATACTTGCCCCAGTCCCCTTTGATTTGTTTTTCACATGTGTCCTGAACCATGCTGTATGTGAGTTTGAGAAAGGAGTGTACCTGAAGTACAGACTGGATGGCTCCCTATTTGTCCTTTGCTGCCTGAATACCAGGACCAAGACACTTGAGAAACTTATCCTCAAAGCACTGTTTGCTGATGACTGTGCCCTCATGGCAGACACAGAGTCTGGCCTCCAAGTCATCGTCAACAAATTTGTAGAAGCCTTTCAACTCTTCAGTCTCACAATCAGTCTCATCAAGATGGAGGTCCTTCACCAACCCACCCCAGTAATCACTGCACCTTCTCCCACTGTCTGCATCGATGGAACTCAACTAAAGGCTGTTGATCAGTTCAAGTACTTGGGGAGCATCATCTCTTCTGATGTTACTCTTGACAATGAAATTGTGGCTTGCATCAGCAAAGCCAGCCAGTCTCTGGATTGTCTATGTATTCATGTGATGAACCATAAGAATATCAAGCTGGCAACCAAGATCAAAGTGTACAAGGTGGTTGTGCTCTCTAGTCTCCTGTATGGCTGTGAGACTTGGACACTGTACAGAAAACACCTCAAGCAGCTTGAGTGATTCCACACGAGAGTCATGTGTTCCATCATGGGCATCAAATGACAAGACAAGGTGAGCAACATAGAGGTTCTGGACAGGGTGGGCCTCATCAGCATCAAAGCAATGGTCATCAAGGCCCAACTCCACTGGACTGGACATGCAATCTGAATGGACAGCTCTCACTTGCCACGCCAGGTTCTCTATGGAGTACTATCACAGAAAGATGGGATGCCCAAAGAAATGCTACAAAGACTGCATTAAAAACAGTCTCACGCACTGTGGCATAACTGCAAAGGAACTAGAGTTCTATGCCAAGGATAGAGACAACTGGCACACAGTGACACAGAGATCTTTCACTTCCATTGAAACCACCCAAAAAGAGTGAGTCACCAATGCCAGAAAATGCAGAAAAGCCTCAACATCTGCACCGGTTGCAGCATCATTCCAGTGCTCTCAATGTCCCTGAGCTTGCAGCTCTAGGATTGGACTTATCAGCCATACTCGGTCCCACTAATGATGACTGCACAACAGTTGACATCATCGGATCGATGGTCAACCAAACAAGGGGGTGAGGGAAAATGGGGAGGGATGAGAATTCATGGTTTCAGGGGAATTGGCCCCTCTTTTCACAGTGCCAGGGAAGGGGGTAGTAAGGAGAGAGAGAGAAGAGAAGAGGTAGGAGTGCCTGCTCCCAGAAATGCCACCAGATGGTCCTCCCCTAGCCAGACTGCCTACTCCAGTGATGCTGTGCTGTGGCACTGAACTGAGGCCAACATTCTTTGTCGATGATGTCCTTGGCATCACACTCTTCAGTCAGCCACCACCGTCAGCAGACATCTCAGAGTGGTTGGGTGAAGGTGAGTGGGTGGCTGATCTCACTGTATGCCAGTGTGCATAAGTGCTGGTAATGTTCCAGTGTGTGACTGACCTGCTGCAGAATAGCCCACATTAGGTCCAGATACTCCAGCAGGCTGATAGCTGGGAGCTGTTGAGTGGGCTGGGCTTCCCCTGACAGGAGCAGCAATAGGTGGACTGCCCACTGTGAGGCTGGCCATGAGCACACTTCAGTAACATGCTCAAACAGCTCCATAAATGATATTTTAAGTTCGTTTCTTAGACAAGGATTTTTTAAACTTGTTACCTTGTTAACAGTTTCGGCGAGAATCTTCCGCCTTCTTCAGAAACAGTCACCAGATGTCGAGTGGTGACGTGCCTTATCAGCTGATGTTGCGTTATGGAGGCGTGAACGTCCCTCCCAATTTGGCTCCACAAATGCTTCTGAATTGTTCTGTGGCCCCATCCTGAGTAGTTGCATGTGGGGTTTGGCTGCAGTATCTGTGGGAGCAGCTGCTGGAGTACCTGCTAGCTGGATGAGCCTCCAGATCAACTGACAGTCCTCTGCCTGGGCCTGAAGCAGAGCCCAGAAGTGCTGCTCCTAATCTGCACACAGCACAATGAGGGCCTGATGTTGGGCTTGGTGGTTGTTAACAAGGGTGTTGAGGATCTCTATAACTGTGGACTCCTTAATGATGCTTTCTCCTCACAATCAGGTTTCAGCACCAGTATAACACTCTTGCAGTTTAGGGAATGAGGGACTGGGAGACAGGCTTGACAACTCAAGGTGCATTTTAATTTTTAGTATAGAGTTCACTTTAAACACACACATGGTGCTCTGTTGCTTCTCTCTCTCTCTCTCTCTCTCTTTCTAGATATTGGCCTCCCTGAAAGAACATAGAAGACACACAACAGTAAATTTCCAGTAATCAAACACAGGTGAAACTCATCATGTGTTACCTGCTGGTCCAACTGGCTACTTACCACCCACAGCTGACACTCAACCATGCCCCCATTGCCACAGTATATAAGTGTAAAAACACTGATTGTGATTTTGCTGTTTAGGCAATGGAAGCTAAAATGAAGCTTCGCTGCATGTATCTCCTGCTGGCATAGTAAGACTTTAATTCCTTCTTCCTTTGTAAAATATGGGTCTGTTGCAATAACAGAATATTCCACAATATTGTGTTACATGATCTGATTAATTTTGCTTGTGTATACATCTGACCATACAAACTAGCTGAATGCTAATAGCTAGCTTCACAATACAAAATGCTTTGATACAAAAAATACATAGCAGCAAATAGATTACATTTGTTTGGAATTTAGATCTCCCTGAAGCTATGGAAGTGATGATTGAAAATCTTAGTAGAAAGTAAAAAGAAAATAATTTTTTCTTTTGAAATGGAGTAAAAAAAATAGTAAAAGTATTGATAACTCTGTATTTGTTAACAATTTACTATAATTACAAGTGCAGTAAAATTAGGATGGGGCCTTAAATTTCAATTAATTTCTCAGATTACATCATCCATTTTGTAGCAAATCATTAACATAGTATTGTGAATTATTCAGGAACTACAGTGAAAGTAATAAACAATTTATATACTGTAGTTAAGAGTGAGGAATGTACCACTGAGCCTTGGAATTTAAGGGGTTAACGTGAGGTCACAAATGAGATTTGCATATTGTTTTCCACTGTATTACACATTGTTACCTATAAAAATGGAAAATGCATCAGAAGTTTAAAAAAAGTATAAAAAGAACACAGAAGCTGTAATCACTTGCTTTCTCTGCAGAACATTTTTATCAATACCTACAAGCATCAGAATCAGTTAGCAATTGTTTTCTGTATCTTATTTGGCTTTTTTATGTACCTTTTTTTTCTGTGTCAAATAGTGTCCAGGATGGCACAGTGATTAGCACTGTTGTCTCATGGCAAGAAGGTTCTGGGTTTGAACTGACTGGGGCCTTTCTGTTTGGAGTTTGCATGTTCTCCAATGTGCCTTTGTGGCCTTTTGGTACTCCAGTTTCCTCCCACGGTCCAAAAACATGCATATAAGTTCAATTAGCTACTCTAAATTGCCCATAGGTATGAATGTGGGTGTGAATGGTTGTTTGACTCTGTGTTAGCCCTGCAATAGATTGGTGACCTGCCCAAGGTGTACCTCTGTGCTCACCCAAATTCAGCTGGGATTGGCTCCAGCTTCCCCCATGACTCTGATGGATAAGTGGTATAAATAATGGATGGATGGAAGTAGTGTCCTTTTGATATTGAACTGTAAGCTATCAACTTCTGTGACCTGATAACAATATTAGCCTTGCATTATCCTAGAGCAAAGTGAAAAGAAGTAAATTTAGATACTCTAAAAATGTCTTCACTGATGAACTACATTTGGGCAAATAAACACTTTTTCAATAAGCAGCAATAAAGCCTCCCTGTCATACTGCCTTGCTGCTATGTTAGCTAGATACTGTATGTTATGGGACAATTTGGGAGCTTGTTATGAGCAAAGGTTAGTGAGTTAGCTGACTTACTCTCTCATAACAATTGTTTGTTGTTTTCTCTTCCAGGTGAAACACCCTGGGTTCCTGGGAAAGGTGAGTAATTTTAGACATTTTACCTACTGTTTGCATTGTGCAGTGAAACTTAAAAAAACTGGTTCCAAATATTATGACCATAACAGAAAAAGAGACAGACACTCCCTGCAGTCTACAAACAATCTGGCACAGAGACACTCTTGTGAGGCAATATTAAGGCACTTTCATGTGTTTTTTTTTTTTTTTTTTATTAGAATAAAAAAAAACATGATGCAGAACAGAAAGTTCTGTTTAGATGGGTGAAATCCATGCAGTTCAATACTTTTTGCATCCAAAGATAACAAGCAGTGCAAACAAAATGTGTTCTATTTAGGTAGATCCAGATTTAGATAAAAAGTAATAGAAATGGGTTACATACATCAGGAGCTGCATTTGATGTGACTACAGTGCAACCTGACAGCACTTTGAAGGGACAAAGTAATAGAAAACAGACTGCACTGCTCTAACACACCACTTTAAATGTATTCAGTCAAGTCAGTTTATTTGTATAGTGCTTCTAACAAGACATTGTTGCAAAGCAGCTTCACAGAAAAATAAAGACGTTTAAGCATATGCACTAATTTCATACCTCGTAAATTTATTTCTCCTTAATGAGCAAGCCTGAGACAACAGTGGCAAGGAAAACTCCTTCAGATGACACAAGGAAGAAATCTTAAGAGGAACCAGACTCGAAATGGACCCCATCCTCATTTGGGTGATAATAGTGTGATTATAAATAACTCACTTCTGTAAATGTGTCCTATATAGTCACAAAGTATAATTGTGTAACCAGGAAATTCATGATAGTTTTAGCATGAAGTCTATTTTGTTGAAGTTATGAACTGTTCATTGATGGAGACTTGAGTGCAAAACTGTTCATGACAACTGCAGTCCTAAAGTTATCATGTCCATTGTAGTCCTAATTCATCAAAGCAAAACTAAGTGTTCAGAGCCATCTTCTAAGTGTATTTTTCGACTGTCCATATGGGGCCATCCTCCACAGTAGTGATATAATGAGACTCCAGCCAGAAGTAGGGCATCAGGATGGATCAGGCAGGTCCAAAGAGCAGGAGAGACCAGCATCGGTGGTATTTCAGGATTGATGTGTAACTTGACAGAGAGAGACAGAAAGGGAGAGAGAGAAAGCACATGTTTTTGGGTATGCTTGTTGTCACCTAATGGTAAAGGACAGTATACATTGTGCAAGCAGGGACTCTGGCAAGACTAGCTATGACGGCATAAATAAAAACTAGAGCCAGAAGGCAGAGATGGGTACTCGCACTGAAGTCACACAAGCAGTCACTTGACACTTGGCTACAGACTTGTGCTCAAAGGCCTCAAGACTTGACTTGGACTTGAGATTTGGGACTCATGAACAATATTTTACTTTTATATTTTTGTGCATGAACATGAAGGAAATGTCTGGTGAGCTGAATGCCTTTCCTTTTCTTCTTATGCATAACTTCATGCATGCATGTGGCCACAGATAATCAACACTGTGATCATGGTGACAAGCATACCTGTAACTCTGCTGTTTGTGATAAGATTTGGCTATAATGCCTTCATTCAAAATGCAAACAAAATTAAAGCCGCTAGCAGCCTTGATGGGCCCTCGCACATGTGGTTCCGCAACCCAGGACATTCCGCCACCCAACAAAACAGTCTGTAAGATTTTTTCTTTTACCTCTCGGGCCCTCACCATCTCAAGATCAGTCCCCCCGTGTCACCCAGACGTCTGGGGGGGTGAGTCGCGAAAGAAAGACAGGAACCCCAAAGTAGTTCACATCTTTATTCGCAAGTCCCCCCCCCAATTAGACAAGAATACAGAGGGTTATTATATGTGGGTGTTATCTGTGTGGATGAAATGACATCACTGTTTGATATCTGTCTATGTGTGTGTGTGTCTGTGTGGATCTGTGGGTGTGTGTGGGTGTGTCTGTGAATGCGTGTGTGAGAATATGGCTAGGTCAGCAAATCACATCTTAATTCCAATTCCTTAATTCCATTAATATGTATGTGTGTAAGTGAAAATATATCCTGCATACATTTCAGATGTTCGAACAGATATCAACATTTACCTCATGTTCTGATAGAATGTTCCAAAACACATCTCGAGCAATGTGTCTTGCTTAGACAGAAGGTCACACAGTAACTTACAAGTTACACAGAATTCAATGCCTTCTAACTGAAATAATAAAACAGAACAGAACAATCTTAAGAATAAGTAAGAATTACTGCCTTCTTGGTCAAGAATAAATATTTACAATTATTTATCCTTACAAAGGAATAAAACCTTACAATATGTGTGTGTGAATGAAACCTTCAATCATAAGCAAAATAATATTCATATCAGCGATTCAGCAATTTCAGCATTTTTGCACGTCAAAGCATGCGAGATATTTTCACAACAATTTTAAACAAGACACCATGTTTATGTCTTTCAAAGAGGAAGGTCAGGTTAGTCTAAAATAATAAAGGATCTTAAAAGCTCTAAAATATTAAAATCATAAAGTCTAACAATCCTAAATCACGTGTATAGCTATAAAACTAACTTAAATCATGGCTTTAAATCTAACACGGTCATATATTCATCAAATGTTCAAAGGTGATGTGCATGTTGCAAATGCCATGACTGCTTGATGGATGAGAGATAGACAAAGACTGTGTGTGTGTGTGTGTGTGTGTGTGTGTGTGTGTGTGTGTGTTTCTGTAGTGTGAAAATGTACATTTATATATGTACAAAACTATGTGTCTCCTCCTTATCTCTATCTCACACTGTAATCTTAAGTCATCTTAGCTTTCCTGTGTCTGCAGTGTGTGTGTGTGTGTGTGTGTGTGTGTGTATACATGCAGAGTTTTCATATGTCTGCAACAAAATGCACAATGATGGCAGGTCACTAATATATAGATTTAGGCACTGCCTAAAAGCGGAGCTCACATCTGTTTCTGGGTTGTAGAATTTTCTTATAGCTAGTCTCTTTTGTTTTATTTCTTTACTGGCTAGCACTGGCCACTAGGCGGAGTGTATGACTGATAATTACTAACACTGGCCACTAGGTGGTGTGTATGACTGGTAATTACAAACAATGACCACTAGGCGGTGTGTATGACTGGTAATTACTAACACTGACCACTAGGCGGTGTGTATGACTGGTAATTACTAACACTGACCACTAGGCGGTGTGTATGACTGGTAATTACTAACACTGACCACTAGGCGGTGTGTACACGTACACGAACAAACCACAAAAAATCGACTCAATGGGTTTACCATTTTTTCTTAGGTATGGTACTCCGCTGGAGCTCCGCTATTATTGTGTGTGTGTGTCTCTCAGAGAGAGAGAGAGAGAGAGAGAGAGTGTGTGTGTGTGTGTGTGTGAGAAAGAGAGTGTGCTCATAGATGTTGCGTGTGCATGTGAGTGCATACTTGTGAGAGAGTGAATGTGTGTATGCATAAATATGCATATGACTGAGTGTGTATGAGTGTGCACAGAATTGTATATATCATCAGACTAACGATATCCAATATTTTGTAAAGTTTCAGATCAATCCATCAATGAATTAAACATTTTTCCCCATTTCCTGCTTGGCCAGAAGGTGGCGCTGTGCCAGGCATCTGAATTACACATGTGAATATCATCACAATCATAATACACAATATTTTGTAAAGTGTCAGATCAATCAGTTAAGGCATTGCCAATTTCTGGCACATTTCCTGCTTGGCCAGGTGGTGGCGCTATAACAGGCAGGCCCATTGGGCATCAGGTTATCATAATAATCATATCTATTGAAGTAAGAAGTGTCCAACCATACAGTCAATGCACTGTGGCTTTCTGACACGTTTCCTGTTTGTGGCAAGATATTAAAATCATAAGGCTATTTCAACATATTACAAGATATCAAAAATCCCTTCGCAATTTAATATCAGTGATATCTTGACATGTATAACAAATTTCACATGAATCTCATGAACTGTCTAGGAGGAGCATGTTAAAATTCATCATGTGTCAAAACACATATATTCAAAACCCTATTCTTTCCTTGGCCAGTTGGTGGTGCTATACCAGACAGGCATATTGAGCATCTAGATGTCATAATAATCTCATCTCATCTCATTATCTCTAGCCGCTTTATCCTTCCACAGGGTCGCAGGCAAGCTGGAGCCTATCCCAGCTACAGTGGTGCTTGAAAGTTTGTGAACCCTTTAGAATTTTCTATATTTCTACACAAATATGGCCTAAAACAACATCAGATTTTCACACAAGTCCTAAAAGTAGATAAAGAGAACCCAGTTAAACAAATGAGACAAAAATATTATACTTGGTCATTTATTTCTTGAGGAAAATGATCCAATATTACATATCTGTGAGTGGCAAAAGTATGTGAACCTCTACGATTAGCAGTTAATTTGAAGGTGAAATTAGTCAGGTGTTTTCAATCAATGGGATGGCAATCAGGTGTGAGTGGGCACCCTGTTTTATTTAAAGAACAGGGATCTATCAAAGTCTGATCTTCACAACACGTGTTTGTGGAAGTGTATCATGACACGAACAAAGGAGATTTCTGAGGACCTCAGAAAAAGCGTTGTTGATGCTCATCAGGCTGGAAAAGGTTACAAAACCATCTCTAAAGAGTTTGGACTCCACCAGTCCACAGTCAGACAGATTGTGTACAAATGGAGGAAATTCAAGACCATTGTTACCCTCCCCAGGAGTGGTCGACCAATAAAGATCACTCCAAGAGCAAGGCATGTAATAGTCGGCGAGGTCACAAAGGACCCCAGGGTAACTTCTAAGCAACTGAAAGCCTCTCTCACATTGGCTAATGTTAATGTTCATGAGTCCACCATCAGGACAACACTGAACAACAATGGTGTGCATGGCAGGGCTGCAAGGAGAAAACCACTGCTCTCCAAAAAGAACATTGCTGCTCGTCTGCAGTTTGCTAAAGATCACGTGGACAAGCCAGAAGGCTATTGGAAAAATGTTTTGTGGATGGATGAGACCAAAATAGAACTTTTTGGTTTAAATGAGAAGTGTTATGTTTGGAGAAAGGAAAACACTGCATTCCAGCACAAGAACCTTATCCCATCTGTGAAACATGGTGGTGGTAGTATCATGGTTTGGGCCTGTTTTGCTGCATCTGGGCCAGGACGGCTTGCCATCATTGATAGAACAATGAATTCTGAATTATACCAGTGAATTCTAAAGGAAAATGTCAGGATATCTGTCCATGAACTGAATCTCAAGAGAAGGTGGGTCATGCAGCAAGACAACGACCCTAAGCACACAAGTCGTTCTACCAAAGAATGATTAAAGAAGAATAAAGTTAATGTTTTGGAATGACCAAGTCAAAGTCCTGACCTTAATCCAATCGAAATGTTGTGGAAGGACCTGAAGCAAGCAGTTCATGTAAGGAACCCCACCAACATCCCAGAGTTGAAGCTGTTCTGTACAGAGGAATGGGCTAAAATTCCTCCAAGCCAGTGTGCAGGACTGATCAACAGTTACCGGAAACGTTTAGTTGCAGTTATTGCTGCACAAGGGGGTCACACCAGATACTGAAAGCAAAGGTTCACATACTTTTGCCACTCACAGATATGTAATATTGGATCATTTTCCTCAAGAAATAAATGACCAAGTATAATATTTTTGTCTCACTTGTTTAACTGGGTTCTCTTTATCTACTTTTAGGACTTGTGTGAAAATCTGATGATGTTTTAGGTCATATTTATGCAGAAATGTAGAAAATTCGAAAGGGTTCACAAACTTTCAAGCACCACTGTAACTACGGGCAAAAGGTGGGGTACACCCTGGACAAGTCGCCAGGTCATCACAGGGCTGACACATAGACACAGACAACCATTCACACTCTCATTCACACCTACGGTCAATTTAGAGTCACCAGTTAACCTAACCTGCATGTCTTTGGACTGTGGGGGAAACTGGAGCACCCAGAGGAAACCCACGCGGACACGGGGAGAACATGCAAACTCCGCACAGAAAGGCCCTCGCCGGCCCCGGGGCTCGAACCCAGGACCTTCTTGCTGTGAGGCGACAGCGCTAACCACTACACCACCGTGCCGTCATAATAATCACATTCTCTAATAACCTGAAAGGTTTCAGCCAAATCATTAAATGTATTATGACTTCATGACACATTTCCTGTTTATGTGGCGAGTATTAAAATTTATAACATTGCCATTTCAACATATTACAACATATCAAAAATCCCTTCACAATTCAACATCAGCAATATCTTGGCATCATGTTTGCCAAGTTTGACATGAATGTGATGAACCGTCTATGAGGCGTACGTTAAAAATGACCATGTGTCCAAACACATATAAGCCCAATTACCTCACTTCCTGTTGGGCATGGCTAATGCAATGTATATATGAAAGTTGTTTGTCTTGGGACGAACTACATGCGTACCGAATTTGGTATGCGTAGCTGAAACTATATGCCAATCCAAGGACTCCATGACATTAGGGGGTACTATGAAGTCCCTGGGCCATGCCCGGGGCCAAACGTCTATGGCTGAGAAGCGGTTACAATGACTGTGTGTATCAAATTTCATGAGTTTTCGTGTATGGGAAATGCCTCAAAAAAAGCCCAGCATGACAGAAAAATAATAATAATAATAATAATCCTTCGAAAAACAATAGGGTCTTCGCACCAAACGGTGCTCGGGCCCTAATGATGGCCACATGCAAGGTGTGTGGCATGAAAATATAGGATGCTGGATCAATGACATCAAATTTTATAAGGCATCTCAAAACGCGGGCGGCACGGTGGTGTAATGGTTAGCGCTATCGCCTCACAGCAAGAAGGTCCGGGTTCGAGCCCTGTGGCCGGCGAGGGCCTTTCTGTGTGGAGTTTGCATGTTCTCCCTGTGTCTGCGTGGGTTTCCTCCGGGTGCTCCGGTTTCCCCCACAGTCCAAAGACATGCAGGTTAGGTTAACTGGCGACTCTAAATTGACCATACCGTATGACTTCAGACGCGATGCGTGTGTGGAGGTGTGGAGTCCGTGTGATATGTGCGTAAGATAGGCTTCTCATGTGTTTGGAGATCCGCACTCTGAGACAAGCGCAAGCACAAGCACCCCCCCCAAGGGAAAAAAAGGGACCCCCCGAAAATATCGGCATAGTTTGAACACTGTGAATAGGCCATCGTTAACATGACCATTTGAGTATGAAAAGATTGTGAAACTGTAGTTTAAAAAAAATCATATGCATCTCAAACTGCTGTTAAAAGAAGCCTAATCTGTGGCCTCTGTGTTTATTTCAGGGGAATCTTGAAATTACTTATAATTGAATTATTTAATTCAGTCAGTAAGCAGGAACTTCATACTTCTATATTCAAAAATATCCAAAATGGTTTATATCACAAACATGCGAGCATGTACTGTATAACAATAACCTCGCATGTGATTGGACCAGGACCAGGCGGTCATGGGCGTGGCTCATACAGTATAAACAGGTGTACCGTAGCTTACCAGGTACCGTAGTTTTCATGTGCTCCGGAACTTTCTCTTGGTTTCTGGGATTTTTGCTGCTTGGTGATCTTCAATGGCTGGACGGCGCCTCGCGTTCTACTCTCCGTCGACTCCTGTGTCTGGACGCGATGGACCTGTGTCGGGAAGTCCGCAGACCGATGAGAGAAAACTGCTGTCTGCTCTCAGTGGGTTGTCTCGTCAGATTGCAGAGCTGACTACATTCGTAACCGACAGATTCAACTCTATGGACGACAGATTCAACACCGTGGAAGACAGATTGACTGCTTTGGAGGGATGTAACTTTGGGGAAAACGCAAACTCCAGGAAGAAAAGACGGGTGCAGAGTCCCATGATTGCGGTAAGAATTTGTCCGGTGTCTGCTAGCTAAGCTAAATAGCCTAAAAGTAAGCATAGCAGCTAGCCCAAGCTAAAAGTAGCCAGTAGCTAGCTATGAGGGACAAGTGACTTAAAAACGTTGTTTTGTTCTTTTCACAGGAAACAGTACGCCGTCTTCACAACTCGGAGATAAACACTAGGCGATACGAGCCGGCGCAAGGGTAAGATTTAAAGAATATGCTTTCATTCTGTATGAGATACGTTAATAGATGCAGATCCTAGCCTGATCCTAACTGTAGCCATCTTGTTTTCACAGACTAACTTTGCCTCATAACGAAGCCGTGACAAGCTATTTAGTGCGGGCTTTGTCGACAAATCCAAATCTTCATGATGCTGACAAAGACAACATTGTGTGTAAGTAACAACTATTTCACTAAATATTATGGTAGCCTATACTGTCCTTTCTCTGCTGTCTACACTTCCCTTCTTCCTTTCCCTTATTAAGCTTAGCCTACTGCTACGTTGTTAATCGTACTCTCATTTGTTTTTCTAGCTGCCTGCAAGACGTATTACGAAACCTTACGCAGGAGCTACAGATACCAGCAGCCTGATCTTTCGTTGCAGGCGGAAGCAATGAAGTAGCCGGCTCGTAGTCGCTCCAGAAGAAAGAGGGTAAGATTTTTCAGTTTTGGTCAATGTGACTTTTTTTTCAGTGTTTTTCATGTGTTGTGTCCATACGCAGTGCATTGCTCAGTACTTATTCTCTTTATCGATCGTTTTTACAGCTGTTTGACGCGAGACGAGGTGTCCTTGCTATGGACGAGATGGATGTATGGCAGTGTGCTACTGTAGACCTGATGTCGGATGAGGAAAATGGGGTGGTGGATGGGGTGTCTGGGTGGATCGTTAAGCCTCCGCCGTCCCGTAACCCGGAGCTCAGCGAACTATTGCCGCTTTTCCACTACAAACGCGGCTGAGCCATGCCGTGCTGAGTTGGGCTGAGTCGAGCTGAGCAGGGCTGTTGGAGTTGCATTTCGACTACAACCACGCTGAACCGTGCTGGCTGGAAGTGGGTGGACACATTGGGTGGAGTTAGCGAAAGTGGGTGGACGTCACGTGATGTCGTTAAGCGGCGCAAACAGTGACATCAGTGATCTTTTAAGCGGTAGTCTCACAGCCCGGATAGTAAACAATAAACATGGAGGACATGGTGTCGTTAGTGTTGCTGGTCTTGGTGCTGTGGCTTGTTGTCACCCACAACGCCAACAGATACTGGCAAGAGCGTATAGATGAGACGAGGCGCATAAGGCTTCAGAAATTCTCGTAATTCGTAATTCTCCTTCTTCCGGGTTTACAGATCTCAGCGTGCTCGCGGGGCATGTGAGGACACTCCTCCTCACCAATCAGTGCACAGGGGAGTGTCTGCTCACGCCCCCAGCCTCACTCAGCTCGGTTTGGCTCGCTTCAGCCCCACTCCAAAACCGTGCGAGTTTTGGGGGCTAAGCAGGGCTGAAGCGAGCTGAGTCGTGCTGTTTTAAGGTAGTCGAAACGCAAGCTGTGTCGGGCTGAAGTGAGCTGAAGCGAGCTGAAAAAGGGTAGTGGAAAAGGGCCATATGTGCTACTGGTACGCTGCAATCAAGGCTTGAGGCAGATCCAAAGTACAGGGCAACCCACCACAGACGACTGCATGTCGGTCCGATGCCGCCTGCTCCCCACAGCTCAGAGACCACAAGCATGCACTGCTGTAGGACTAAAATACGGTGCTTATTTGCTTTTGTTTAGTTTTGTATCCTGCACATCTCTCTTGCACTAGAGAATGTATAGGCAACTACTGTTTGTCTTTGACTGAATGCTGCCATTTTGTTTATTTTTTAACGTCTTGTACTTACTCTGATTTTGAAAATAAAGCTCTTGTTTGATACAACGTTCCTTGCAAATTTTCCTTCCTCAATAAATGTGTGTCATTGATAGGATAACAATGACATGAATATACAGCATCATAGCTAATCATAACCACAACAGATATATATATACCATATATATATGTATAATATAGGTTGTGGTTATGATGACCCAGGGTAACCAATAGCCTAGGCCTAGTGGCATCTGCCAACCAATCACGAGTGATTTCTTTGGTTTAAAAGTAGTGTTTTCATCCAATACTGAGTGAGGAAATTCGAGGCAAGCCAGGCAATTCTCGGACCACGCGCGGTTTCGCTGCTATTCATATGCAAATAGGCTACCCATTGATGCAGCAGTTTCGCTGCTATTCATATGCAAATAGGCTACCCCGCGAGTAGAGGGGGGCCGGAGGATTTTGCTATCTGGGGCGAGTGCTCCCAAGTGCTACCTGGTGGTCGTTTGGGTACATTGCAGCTCAGTTCAAAACAGATGCGGTACGTACCGCGTCAATACCGCGTGCTTGCCGCGTCAATGCGGGCACATTGGCCTGCCCCCGACGGTAGGTGTGAGTGTGAATGGTTGTCTGTGTTGATATGTCAGCCCTGTGATGACCTGGCGAATTGTCCAGGGTGTACCCCGCCTTTTGCCCATAGTCAGCTGGGATAGGCTCCAGCTTGCCTGCGGCCCTGTAGAACAGGATAAAGCGGCTACAGATAATGAGGAGATCTCAAAATGCAGCTGGATAAGTCAATCAGTCACTTGGTAATGCGAAAAACAAGTTCAGATTACCACCTATGGACAGTGAGGAAACATGCTTATTTGTAACATTGGCTACAGACAGGTTACCCTACAGGTTTATTGTTGACAACATACAGTGGTGCTTGAAAGTTTGTGAACCCTTTAGAATTTTCTATATTTCTGCATAAGTATGATCTAAAACATCAGATTTTCACACAATTGCTAAAAGTAGATAAAGAGAACCCAGTTAAACAAATGAGACAAAAATATTATATTTGGTCATTTACAACCCCGATTCCAAAATAGTTGGGACAAAGTACAAATTGTAAGTAAAAACGGAATGCAATAATTTACAAATCTCAAAAACTGATATTGTATTCAAAATAGAACATAGACAACATATCAAATGTCGAAAGTGAGACATTTTGAAATTTCATGCCAAATATTGGCTCATTTGAAATTTCATGACAGCAACACATCTCAAAAATGTTGGGACGGGCAATAAGAGGCTGGAAAAGTTAAAGGTACAAAAAAGGAACAGCTGGAGGACCAAATTGCAACTCATTAGGTCAATTGGCAATAGGTCATTAACATGACTGGGTATAAAAAGAGCATCTTGGAGTGGCAGCGGCTTTCAGAAGTAAAGATGGGAAGAGGATCACCAATCCCCCTGATTCTGTGCTGACAAATAGTGGAGCAATATCAGAAAGGAGTTCGACAGTGTAAAATTGCAAAGAGTTTGAACATATCATCTACAGTGCATAATATCATCAAAAGATTCAGAGAATCTGGAAGAATCTCTGTGCGTAAGGGTCAAGGCCGGAAAACCATACTGGGTGCCCGTGATCTTCGGGCCCTTAGACAGCACTGCATCACATACAGGCATGCTTCTGTATTGGAAATCACAAAATGGGCTCAGGAATATTTCCAGAGAACATTATCTGTGAACACAATTCACCGTGCCATCCACCATTGCCAGCTAAAACTCTATAGTTCAAAGAGGAAGCCGTATCTAAACATGATCCAGAAGCGCAGACGTCTTCTCTGGGCCAAGGCTCATTTAAAATGAACTGTGGTAAAGTGGAAAACTGTTCTGTGGTCAGACGAATCAAAATTTGAAGTTCTTTATGGAAATCAGGGATGCCATGTCATTCGGACTAAAGAGGAGAAGGACGACCCAAGTTGTTATCAGTGCTCAGTTCAGAAGCCTGCATCTCTGATGGTATGGGGTTGCATTAGTGCGTGTGGCATGGGCAGCTTACACATCTGGAAAGACACCATCAATGCTGAAAGGTACAGTATGTGCAGGTTCTAGAGCAACATATGCTCCCATCCAGACGACGTCTCTTTCAGGGAAGACCTTATATTTTCCAACATGACAATGCCAAACCACATACTGCATCAATTTTTGCATCATGGCTGCGTAGAAGAAGGGTCCGGGTACTGAACTGGCCAGCCTGCAGTCCAGATCTTTCACCCATAGAAAACATTTGGCGCATCATAAAATGGAAGATACGACAAAAAAGACCTAAGACAGTTGAGCAACTAGAATCCTACATTAGACAAGAATGGGTTAACATTCCTATCCCTAAACTTGAGCAACTTGTCTCCTCAGTCCCCAGACGTTTACAGACTGTTGTAAAGAGAAAAGGGATGTCTCACAGTGGTAAACATGGCCTTGTCCCAACTTTGAGATGTGTTGTTGTCATGAAATTTAAAATCACCTAATTTTTCTCTTTAAATTATACATTTTCTCAGTTTAAACATTTGATATGTCATCTATGTTCTATTCTGAATAAAATATGGAATTTTGAAACTTCCACATCACTGCATTCCGTTTTTATTTACAATTTGTACTTTGTCCCAACTTTTTTGGAATCGGGGTTGTATTTATTGAGGAAAATAATCCAATATTACATATGTGAGTGGCAAAAGTATGTGAACCTCTAGGATTAGCAGTTAATTTGAAAGTGAAATTAGAGTCAGGTGTTTTCAGTCGATGGAATGACAATCAGGTGTGAGTGGGCACCCTGTTTTATTTAAAGAACAGGGCTCTATCAAAGTCTGATCTTCACAACACATGTTTGTGGAAGTGTATCATGGCATGAACAAAGGAGTTTTCTGAGGACCTCAGAAAAAGCGTTGTTGATGCTCATCAGGCTGGAAAAGGTTACAAAACCATCTCTAAAGATTTTGGATTCCACCCATCCACAGTCAGACAGATTGTGTACAAATGGGGGAAATTCAAGACCATTGTTACCCTCCCCAGGAGTGGTCGACCAACAAAGATCACTCCAAGAGCAAGGCATGTAATAGTCGGCGAGGTCACAAAGGACCCCAGGGTAACTTCTAAGCAACTGAAGGCCTCTCTCACATTGGCTAATGTTAATGTTCCTGAGTCTACCATCAGGAGAACACTGAACAATGGTGTGCATGGCAGGGTTGCAAGGAGAAAGCCACTGTTCTCCAAAAAGAACATTGCTGCTCATCTGCAGTTTGTTAAAGGTGCCCTTCCACCAAAAACAATTAATACTGGCTCTTTTTGAAATACCATAGTTCACTCTGAGTTGCATATGCATGCTGCATGTGAAAATGTCATTCTACCCGCATTCCCTGTATTAGCTTATGAAAGAAAATGGTCGGAAAAATGAGCAGATCTGAAAAAGCCATACGATCTTAAGTCACTTCGTAAATTAGTATTCATGGCCTTGTCCACCTTGGCTTGCGACCGCCCACGGGAAGGAAGTTTGGATTTAAGCGCGAGGAGAGATAGCAGAGCCAGTGTTGCCAGATTGGGCGGTTTTAAATGCATTTTGGCGGATTTGAACATATTTTGGGCTGGAAAACATCAGCAGTATCTGGCAACACAAGCAGAGCCCATCTAGTCAGTTGCTAACGAAGAGGACCTAACAGCAAGTTGAAAACATGTCTGAACAAGTTTGTGCCTGTAAGACATCAACGTTGCATTTCTTGCCCAAGATGGAAGAGGTGAAGAATAAATGGTTGGAATTTATCTTTGGAACACCACCAGCGAAGTATAATGCAGTGTTAGTACTGTGTTCTGATCATTTCAACCACAGTGACTTTTCAAACTTCGGTGCCTTCAGTAGTGGTTTTGCTTCGAGGTTGTATTTAATCCCTGGATCTGTGCCATCAGGATGATCGACCACCAGCTCACAAGCTGTAAGTAAAACATGAACTTTTTGTTTGAAGGTTTTTGTTACAAAATGGCATGTTCATATTCTCCACGTTAGCATGCATGACATGGTCACAAGCTAGGCAGGGATGAGAGTTTTCCACTTTTTCTGAGTAAAAAATGACCTTTTTATATTCTGCCAAATCTCATCTCATTATCTGTAGCCGCTTTATCCTTCTACAGGGTCGCAGGCAAGCTGGAGCCTATCCCAGCTGACTATGGGTGAAAGGCGGGGTACACCCTGGACAAGTCGCCAGGTCATCACAGGGCTGACACATAGACACAGACAACCATTCACACTCACATTCACACCTACGGTCAATTTAGAGTCACCAGTTAACCTAACCTGCATGTCTTTGGACTGTGGGGGAAACCGGAGCACTCGGAGGAAACCCACGCGGACACGGGGAGAACATGCAAACTCCGCACAGAAAGGCCCTCAACGGCCATGGGGCTCGAACCCAGGACCTTCTTGCTGTGAGGCGACAGCGCTAACCACTACACCACCGTGCCGCCCTCTGCCAAATCCGTTGAGAATTTTTTTTTTTTAAATTTCAGGGGGTTGGGGTATTTTCCTTCATGCTGTTCAAACTTTATTAACTCCAATGATGTTTACACATTATTTGTAAGTCGCTATCTTTAGTCTCATTTAAATCTCGTTGAATGTGATGTAAAATTCGTGTTATCTACATTGTTATTGGTCAAAACATCGACGTCGAGACCATAATAGCCAATCAAAACAGTTTTTACATAGACACCCACATTCTTTTTTTAAGTCACTCGTTCATTTTATTCATTTGTTTGTTCAGTAAAAACCCAAACATTTGTTGAATTTTTATTTCCTCGCATCGCACCTCAATGATGTCAGCGTGCGGTATTTTTCCCTTCACAGTTTGTTCCTTCTCTCTCGCCATAGTAAGACACCCACATCCGCTTGTTCTGACTCACTGGAGGTAGCGTCACAGTGCTGTTAGCCAATCAGAGATAACATGTTTACATGTCATGTATATTAATGAGTAAGAGCTGAAATCCTGTCGTTCTCTCCCCACCCACTCCTCCACCAAACTAGAACAGCCTGAAACAGGAGAACCACAGCATTTTTTTTTTTGACCAAAACCGGCTCACAGGGCATTCATTCATACTAGAGACCACCGCACAATTAATGAAAAAACGATGCAAGGAGACCTTTAAAGGTCACGTGGACAAAACAGAAGGCTATTGGAAAAATATTTTGTGGACGGATGAGACCAAAATAGAACTTTTTGGTTTAAATGAGAAGCGTTATGTTTGGAGAAAGGAAAACACTGCATTCCAGCATAAGAACCTTATCCCATCTGTGAAACATGGTGGTGGTAGTATCATGGTTTGGGCCCGTTTTGCTGCATCTGGGCCAGGACGGCTTGCCATCATTGATGGAACAATGAATGCTGAATTGTACCAGCGAATTCTAAAGGAAAATGTCAGGACATCTGTCCATGAACTGAATTTCAAGAGAAGGTGGGTCATGCAGCAAGACAATGATCCTAAGCACACAAGTTGTTCTACCAAAGGATGGTTAATGTTTTGGAATGGCCAAGTCAAAGTCCTGACCTTAATCCAATCAAAATGTTGTGGAAGGACCTGAAGCGAGCAGTTTGTGTGAGGAAACCCAACATCCCAGAGTTGAAACTGTTCTGTACAGTGGAATGGGCTAAAATTCCTCCAAGCCAGTGTGCAGGACTGATCAACAGTTACTGGAAACATTTAGTTGCAGTTATTGCTGCATAAGGGGGTCACACCAGATACTAAAAGCAAAGGTTCATGTTTTGCCACTCAGATATGTAATATTGGATCATTTTCTTCAATAAATAAATGACCAAGTACAATATTTTTGTCTCATTTGTTTAACTCTGTTCTTTTTTTTTAATCTACTTTTAGGACTTGTGTGAAAATCTGATGATGTTTTAGGTCATATTTATGTAAAAATATAGAAAATTCTAAAGGGTTCACAAACTTTCAAGCACCACTGTAGCATTGCAGGTTTATTAGGATACCATTACACTGGGCTTGAGAGGTTAGAAGGATTTCGTCACAGAGGCCTTGTCATGCACCTCACAGATACAGGCTTAGTGAAAAGACACTCTCAACCTTGATGTCTTTGAAATGTAACAATTCTGTTGCATAACACTTTTGAAACTTTTGGATGTCTTAGGCCACTGGAGAACACCTAAGATATTGTTAATAGAAATGTTTCGTGGCCCATATCTAGTGTATTAAGAGGAGGTCAAGCAGTTATCTTATTGCAAGCTTAATATTTGTAACATGTATTATTAAATAACAAGAAAATGATCTATTCTTTAAGTTCATTTCTTAAGACAAGGATTTTTTAAGATGTTACCTTGTTGTTGACAGTTTCGGCGATAAACTTCCGCCTTGTTCAAAACAGTCACCAGATGTCGAGTGGTGACGTGCCTTATCAGCTGATGTTACTCTATGGAGGCGTGAACGTCCCGCCCAATTTGACAGGTAGTCCACGCCTCCTGCTGTCAGGTTGCTCCTCCAGGACTGTGCTCCAGGTGTGCGACAGCGCATACGCTCCCTCATCCCGGTTCATAGTCCTCTGCGCCCGCTTGTGTATCTCCACTGCCTCTAAAATCCACCGCTGGTATCTATTTTCTTCAGCGCGAATGACTCTGGCCTCTTCCCAATTCATTATATGATTTTGCCATTTACAGTGGTCTGAAATGGCTGACTTTAGGTTTTCTTGGTGTGCTTTTTCTTTTTCGGATCTTGTGAGTCTTTTTTGTTGTTTCTTTTTCACATTCTATTTGGTGTTCTTTTCTGCGAGTATGGAAGCATCTGCCCGTTTCACCAATATAGATTTTATTACATGAACGGCAAGGGATTTCATATATGACATTGCATTTATTGTCCAGTTGTATTTTGTCTTTGGGGTGAACTAGCAGCTGTCGGAGGTTCTTGTATGGTTTGACCGGGGTGTTGATGTGGTATTTCCTTATGGATCGTTGGATGCGTTCTGTAACTCCTTTTATGTATGGCAGTGTGACAAAGCCCCAGTTTGGTTTTTCTGTGTTTTTTTTTTCCTTTATTTGTGTCTGTAATTTCCCTTTTCAGATTGCCCATGGTGGATATTGGCAGTTTTTTAATGCCTGTTGGATGTGTTGTTCCTCCTCCTGTCTGTCTTTCTCCTCCGTGTTGTTCTGTGTTCGGTCGTATAGTGTTCTGATTACTGACATTTTATGTGCTATGGGATGTTCAGATGTCCAGAGAAGATATTGGTCGGTGTGTGTAGGTTTTCTGTATGTTGTAATTCTAATGTTCCCTTCTTCTGTGTGGTGTATTTTTAGGTCTAGAAAAGCTATTGTCTTGTCCGTTTCCTCTTCGTGTGTGAATTTGATGTTGCCTGTCTTGTCTATGGAGTTTAGATGATCCGTGAGTAGTTGTGTGTGGCCTGTTTTGGTTATTTCAAGGATGTCTTCAACGTATCTTTTCCAGAAGATAGGTTTGCAGTCGTCCGGTGCTGTTTCTATGGCTCTGGTTTCCAGATCCTCCATAAAAAAGTTGCATAGAGTGGCAGATAGCGGGTCCCCCATTGCAAATCCCTCTTTTTGTCTGTAAATTGTACCTCTGAATTGGAAATATGTGGAAGTGGAGATGAAATGCAATAGTTTTGTTATGTCCTATGCTGTAAGTTTTGTATGTTTTTTCAGGGTTCTGTCTGCTTTTAACCGGTTTTCTACTATGTTGAGAGTGTTTGTGACCGGTGTTTTTGTAAAGAGGGATATGATGTCATGTGATACAAAATTTCAGGCAGTGGAGATACTCAAGCGGGTGCAGAGGACTATGAACCAGGATGAGGGAGCATATGCGCTGTCGCACACCTGGAGCGCAGTCCTGGAGGAGCGACCTGACAGCAGGAGGCGTGGACTACCTGTCAAATTGGGCGGGACGTTCACGCCTCCATAGAGTAACATCAGCTGATAAGGCACATCACCACTCAACATCTGGTGACTGTTTTGAACAAGGCGGAAGTTTATCGCCGAAACTGTCAACAACAAGGTAACATCTTAAAAAATCCTTGTCTTAAGAAACGAACTTAAAGAATAGTTTGAATAGTGAGACATAATGAACTTTCACTACATAAGAAAATGATCTGTCATCAGTTTTTTTTGCACCATGGTTTAGGGCAGTTCACTGTCAGTTTTTCTAACAAAAATGTAAATATTGAAAAATGTTAAGCAATCAAAGCTATCCAGGCAACAAAGAAATGATTGCTAATTAATGATTTTTGATAATTGGTGTTCAACACAAAAACCAGCATGTATCCTGTGGTGCAGACTAAAAAAAAAGTTGCAAAATACAATTAATAACTTGAATGGAACACTTTCACTGTGCTGTTTCGTATTGTATTCCATTAGTCTCTTTAGAGTGATCGTTGCAAGGATGGACGGCGGTGGAGCAGACGGAGAGCTGGAAAACTTCTTCCTCCAAAAATATATTTATTTTTTCTATTTTCAAAAAATATCGTAAAATAGTGCAAATATTTACAGTGCACCAACCAAAGGTTCAAATTACCAAAAAGAAAACTATGCAAACAAAATAAGAAAACACAAAAATAAAGCAGCTTCAAGTTTGCCAGGCTAAATCAAAAAGACCCTGAACAAAACTATTAGTCAGCCAAACCACAGTACCTTCAAACAAGACGTTCCAACCACAACTGAGGCTCTGGAGCTACTGCAGAGCTTACATACCTGCAGCCCCTCCCACAGTTGAGCCCAAATTGCAAAATTAATCAATCAACTAAATAATAACATCCTAAATACAAAATAACAATTTAAAGAAACAAACACAAAATATACAAACATCCAAAATAATTTTCATTAACCAAAAACCCTTCAGTGCATAATAAAATACGTTTCCCCAACACCAGTAAAACACCCCCGTTAAAATAGTCCATTCTACCAAACACCTGCGAAACCCCTCCATAACAAGCCAATGGTACAGTCCCTCGGTTTCTCACAACAAACGGGAAGTATGTGGAGTTTGCGTGATGAGTTACTAAAAACTGTTTTGTGTTATAAAAAATGCTAAAACTAAATAAACTTGATGTTAGAAATAACTGGTTTGTACATGTGTTTACTAGACCATAGACAATGCTTAACAGATGGGAGATGAAAATGCTTAGAAATGTGTGATGCGTTTTACATATGAGTGGAGCCAAACAAATGTTACTAGAATGCCGGTAGGCCTTTCCCTGCACTCATAACAAATGCTGCTCTCGTTAGAAAGTATGGCAAACGGTGGAGTATGAAATGCTTGAAAACCAGTAATACCCATACAGAAAACAGTAATGGAAATGAAGTGCAACTCACAGCGACAGGTCAGCCAAGATGTTTGAACGTTGCCGGCAGATTGCTGCCTATGCGCTGTGCGCTTGCATGAGAGGTGTGTGTGTAAAGGTGTGTGTGCGCGAGCATCACGGCTCACTCCGTGACAGTGATCATATATCAAATGACTAATCAATGCTGTTATCCATCCATTATCCATAACCGCTCATCTTGTGCAGGGTCGTGGGCAAGCTGGAGCCTATCCCAGCTGACTATGGGCGAGAGGCAGGGTACACCCTGGACAAGTCGGCAGATCATCGCAGGGCTGATACATAGACAAACAACCATTCATACCTACAGTCAATTTAGAGCCACCAATTAACCTAACCTGCATGTCTTTGGTGGAAACTGAAGCACCCAGAGGAAACCTATGCAGACACTGAGAGAATATGTAAAGTCCACACAGAAAGGCCCCTGTCGGCCACTGGGCTCAAACCCAGAACCTTCTTGCCATGAGGTGACAGTGCTAATCACTACACCACCATGCTACCCTCAATGCTGATACTGTATGCTAATAGATGATGGTGCAGTACATACTTTGAATTCCTTAGATACAGAAATGCAATGTAATAAGCAGGCTGGATGGCATGTAGCTGATGATAGAATGCTCATTACAACCATAAGAGACTTGAGACTTGAATTGGACAAAAAATTACTTGTGAGCATCTCTGCCAGAAGGTAACACAGACATGATGGAGCCCTAGGACATAAAGCAGCCAGCCACTCCACCATCAACAAACCTGAGTGAATGCGAGAGAGTGGAGGGCAACAGCATCCATACATCCCAGTTAACCAAAATGCTCTTTGCCTAAAGATACTCCAGGTCTACTCCTTTACCTAACAAAAGGTATTAACCGAAGGCTTGACTAAACCGATATGTTTTCAGCCAAGACTTAAACACAGTCTGTGTCCGAGTCCCAAACCCTACTTGGAAGGCTGTTCCATAACTGTGGGGCTTTGTAAAAAAAGGCTTTGTCCCTGATGTAGCCTTCACTATATGAGGTACCAACAGACAGTCTGCACTTTTTGATCCAAGTAAGTGTGGCGGGTCATAAAGGACCAGAAGTTTGCTCATGTACTGTGGTGTGAGACTATTCAGTGCTTCATAGGTCAATATTTTATAATCCGTGTGAAATTTGATTGGGAACCAATGCAGTGTGGACAAGATAGGGGTGATGTGGTCATATCTTCTACTTCTAGTAAGGATATATAAGACATCTCCAGGATCACATTAAAAGAGCACAAGGAAGTGGAACAGTACAGAGATCCTGTGTTTGGAAGCACAGTTAAAACCAAATCAGATGAGCAGTGAACAGCTCTGAATTGCCTGAGTCAAGACTTGTCTGTTCTTTTTTTTTTTTTTTTAATTAGTTTAGATGTTAGATATATTATTGGCATACACCTGGGTGCTTTGCCACAGCTACTGTGGAAAACTTGTTGTCAGTAGCTAAAATGATGTTTACTTTTGTGTAGGAGTATTTTATGCTTTTCTGTTTGAGCTCATAGTAGTATCTACTCTTTAGTAGTATCAATGAGTAATAGAGAAAACATTATCAATAGAAAAATATACTTTTCCATTCACACATCACCTTTGTCATTGAATACTTTTGACCATCATAAGTTCCCTGGTCCAACATTCAACTTGTACATAACTCTATTAGTCAGGATGTTTACAGAGTGTTACACAAGTATGCATAAGTAGTGTGTGTGTGTGTGGGGGGGGGCAAAATATAAAAGTAGTGGTTTAAGTATTCATAAATATTGGTATGAAACTGTGATGTCTACAAAAGTGTTACATTTGTGTTTTTGTATAATGCGTTTTTTTGTGATTATTGTCTTTTCTTTTGAATACAATGGATTGTATTTTATTTAGGAGGAAAATGTATGCCCAAGAGATGAGAATTCATGTTTCAAGGTTTTTCCTTTAGAAAATGGAGTTGCTGTACTTACTCCAGACCAGCATGGGGCAGAGGCAGGTAGCGGTTTTCTCTGCATTCGTTAGGGATTTTTCTCATTACCGCAGAGAATTTGAAAACCTAGCCATGCTGTTGGCCTGCCTCATTTCTCTCCTGTATTTCAGGTTTTTAATGTGTAAAATATGGTGAAAACATAACTGAGACATCATACAATGTTGGCTAACTATTTTTGTCAAGTAGGCTTTGTTAACATGGTTTTGACTTTGCATGAGTTTCAGTTTGATATGAGAAAGCTAAGTCTCACCAAGGGTAGCTAGCTAATGATGGTGACGCATGTATTTTGCTAGAAGAGCCAGTCAGCTTGACGCACATGTTTTCTCCCACACACAAATATGCATGTATTGTGTTAGATGAGCTAGCAATGTAAATGCTTGCTGGTTAGCTTGGCACACATGTTTGCTCCCACCAAATGTTGTGGTCTTTTTGTGCTTTTGAGTTTATATGAAAATGATCAATGCTTGATATGTAAATGAGATTTGAAGTTAACACGTGTGTGCAGCAGTTGATATTTCTGAGCATTCTTTGCAATATAGTGTTGAACTAATGCTGATAGCTTAGTGAATGAGTTTTGCTCATAGAAAAATTCAATTAATGTCATAGTACTGACAGTAAATTTCAGTAACATATTCTGAACAGCTAACTGGTGAATTATACCATGTTTTTTGTACTCCATATATACAGATGGATTAAAAAGGAAAGTGAATCTGTACAAGCATGGCCAGATTCCTGGATGTCAGAGTTCCCCCTTATCCACTGATTTGAGGAGGCGTCTGGTTCAATTCAACCACCAACCTTGATGAACAGACTCAGCCTTCATCACACTGAGCACCTGTGAGGGATGATAAGCTAAGACTGTGCTTATACACATGGAAGACCAAGAACCGAGGGTGAAATTGATTCCTAGACAAGGGACCAGGCATAAGGTAGAGGGAAAAGCAGTCATGGCAGACAGTGAGAGAAAAGGCTTGGTGTGGTGCATCAAGAAGAATCTGCTTACTCTTACAGGTGATTAACTTTTTCAGCTTGCCAAAAGTGTAGGTCCGGTGCCAGGAAAGGATCCATCCACACTTCAGGTGGCCAAGGAGGAGAGTTGCTTTGAATGCATCCAAGAATTCATGTACAGTGAGACTTTGTTAGAGTCTGAGGATTCAGGTATGGCACAGTTGTTGGCAGCAAATGATGACACCATTGATAGTCATTCAGAGTTGTGTTGCTCAATCTAAAGCTGAGGTAGAAGGAAGTGCTTCACATGATGCATTGTCAAATGCCTTACCAAATGTGAGTGGTGATTGGAGGCCAGTCCAATGTAGATGCTGAGCATCACTGCCAATGCTCCTAATGCTAACACAACCCACACAGCCACAGCTAGTTTAACTAACCCTTCATTAGTGACGAATCCAATTCCCCCAACCACATCTACTGATGTCAAAACTATGTATAACACTGGCACAGACTTGGAGAATGCTTTCAAGCTACAGTGGTGCTTCAAAGTTTATGAGCCCTTTAAAATTTTCTATATTTCTGCATAAATATGACCTAAAACATCAGATTTTCACACAAGTCCTAGAAGTAGATAAAGAGAACCCAGGTAAACAAATGAAACAAGAATATTATACTTGGTCATTTATTTGTTGAGGAAAATAAGTCAATATTACATATCTGTGAGTGGCAAAACTATATGAATCTTTACTTTCAGTATCTGGTGTGACTCCCTTGTGCAGCAATAACTGCAACTAAATGTTTCCGGTAACTGTTGATCAGTCCTGCACACCGGCTTGGAGGAATTTTAGCCCATTCCTCTGTACAGAACAGCTTCAACTCTGGGATGTCGGTGGGTTTCCTTACACAAACTGCTCACTTCAGGTCCTTCCACAACATTTCGATTGGTTTAAGGTCAGGACTTTGACTTGGTCATTCCAAAACATTAACTTTATTCTTCATTAACCATTCTTTGGTAGAACGACTTGTGTGCTTAGGATCATTGTCTTGCTGCAAGACTCACCTTCTCTTGAGATTCAGTTCATGGACAGATGTCCTGACCATTTTCCTTTAGAATTTGCTGGTATAATTCAGAATTCATTGTTCCATCAATGATGGCAAGCCATCCTGGCCCAGATGCAGCAAAACAGAACTAAGATGATACTACCAGCACCATGTTTCACAGATGGGATAAGGTTCTTATGCTGGAATGCAGTGTTTTCCTTTCTCCAAACATAATGCTTCTCATTTAAACCAAAAAGTTCTATTTTGCTCTCATCCGTCCACAAAACATTTTTCCAATAGCCTTCTGGCTTGTCCACGTAATCTTTAGCAAACTGCAGACGAGCAGCAATGTTCTTTTTGGAGAGCAGTGGCTTTCTCCTTGCAACCCTGCCATGCACACCATTGTTGTTCAGTGTTCTCCTGATGGTAGACTCATGAACATTGGTTAATGTGAGAGAGGCCTTCAGTTGCTTAGAAGTTACGCTGGGGTCCTTTGTGACCTCACTGACTATTACAGACCTTGCCCTTGGAGTGATCTTTGTTGGTCAACCACTCCTGGGGTCTTAAATTTCCTCCATTTGTACACAATCTGTCTGACTGTGGATTGGTGGAGTCCAAACTCTTTAGAGATGGTTTTCTAACCTTTTCCAGCCTGATGAACATCAACAATGCTTTTCTGAGGTCCTCAGAAATCTCCTTTGTTTGTGCCATGATGCACTTGCACAAACATGTGTTGTGAAGATCAGACTCTGATAGATCCCTGTTCTTTAAATAAAACAGGGTGCCCACTCACACCTGATTGTCATCCCATTGATTGAAAACACCTGATTCTAATTTCACCTTCAAATTAACTGCTAATCCTAGAGGTTCACATACTTTTGCCACTTAGAGATGTGTAATTTGGATCATTTTCCTCAATAAATAAATTTACCAAATATGATATTTTTGTCTCATTTGTTTAACTGGGTTCTCTTTATCTACTTTTATGACTTGTGTGAAAATCTGATGTTTTAGGTCATATTTATGCAGAAATATAAAAAATTCTAAAGGGTTCGCAAACTTTCAAGCACCACTGTATGCTGAGCTTAGTAACAAATTTCTTCAGCACATTAACAACCCCAGACAACCATTTACACCTTCACCAGCCCAACCTACACCACAACCTAACCAACCCAGAGCAGTAGCATGTCTGAACAACATTCACATGGAACATACAACCGAGTGGTCCCCTTTTGACACCTTTCACTGCTTTGCTGGGAGTTCAAGATACAAGGTGTGGAGCCAACGCTCAGACATAAGCTACAACAACATCTCATCTCATTATCTCTAGCCGCTTTATCTTGTTCTACAGGGTCGCAGGCAAGCTGGAGCCTATCCCAGCTGACTATGGGCGAAAGGTGGGGTACACCCTGGACAAGTCACCAGGTCATCACTGGGCTGACACATAGACACAGACAACCATTCACAGTCACACCTATGGTCAATTTAGAGTCACCAGTTAACCTAACCTGCATGTCTTTGGACTGTGGGGGAAACTGGAGCATCCTGAGGAAACCCACGCAGACACGGGGAGAACATGCAAACTCCACACAGAAAGGCCTTCACCAGCCATGGGGCTCGATCCCAGACCTTCTTGCTGTGAGGCAACAGCGCTAACCACTAGACCACCGTGCCGCCGCTACAACAACATATGTTGGCAAATTGACAAAGGCATTAAAGAATGGTTCAGTGATGCTGAAATACTGAGAGGTGTTCTCAGAGTCATCAAATCAGGAAACTTTAAGGACATGCTAATACACAAGGATGATTTGACAATAGAAGAGTTTAAGGGCTTTCTTCAGTCCCACTTTGGTGGAGGAAGTAACACAGAATTATTCCAAGAGCTCTTGTGCACTAAACAAAACGACATTGAAACGCCACAGCAGTTCTTGTACTGGGCTCAAACAAAACATCTTGTTCACCTCTAACTATACAGACATCGAAGTAAAATACAGTGCAAACACAGTCCAAGACATTTTCCTTCACACAGTATCCCAGGGCCTTGGGCATAAGCATGATGATGAACATCAAGAACTTAAACCAATGCTCTCAGACTGCAATGTGACTGATGAGACAATCCTAAAGTAACTAATGAAGATAACAAATATTGAAAATGAAAGACAGTGACGTCTAGGTTCAGTTGTGTGACAAAAACATGTAAATGTGCATATCACACAGCTTGAAGTTGCAGTAGCACGAAACAACAGCATGAGAAAAGAAGGTTCAGATTGAAAGCCCAAAGTTGATGTGCTCTAGCAGTTAACAGAGAAAGTAGAGAAATTGATGAACATAGTTGAACTACTGCAGCAGCCATTCATGCCAACAAGCAGAATCATGCCACCGCTGTGTAGGCAAAGTTGACCAAAAGAGAGGCAAGACATATAGCTGTGCTAAATGCCTAGAACTGAACCACCCAGGTTGCACTCATTGTTTCTGCTGTGGTGAAGAGGGTCACAGGGTTGTGGGATGTCTAAAGAAACCAAAGCGCCAGGAAAATGGGAGCCAGTCCCTGCTGTGGGACATGCAGTGACCAGGCATCACCTTAAGTCCCAGCTGAACCCACACCACACTGCAGAGTGTAACACAGGGGGTTTGGGTAGTTTTAAGAGTAAGCCAGATGAAGTGAATGAAGGACAAAAAGACCAGACAGGGCAGGTATCTCCTCAGGTCTCTCTCTCTCTCTCTCTCTCTCTCTACCCAACCAAATGAGTAGGTGTCTGACCAAATTCAGAGGGGGAAAGCTATTGTGTGATGTAACTTAAATGGCATAGAAGTCAGTGCCTTATTAGACACAGGAGCTCAAGTGAGCATGATTGACAGAGGCTGGAAGGAGAGACATTTACCAGATACCACACCTAGGCCCCTCAGTGAAATCTTTGATGATAAGGAAGACCTGGAGGTCCATGCAATAAATGGAGAGATTCTCCCTTTTGATGGCTGGGTTTTTATCACAGTCAGCTTTAACGGAAATGGCAGCTTTAGTCAGTCTATTGTTGTGCCCTTTCTCCTTAGCAGTGTTCCACTTGAGAAGCTGCTATGAGGATTTAATGCACTAGAAATTGTTATACAAAGTCAGCCAGCAGAACTTGTTCCAGCCCTCACCACTCTCCTTTCTGATGCAAAAAACCTGCTGAGAAGGTTGAGCTACTTGTGAATTTCATTCAGGCTGGCAAATCCCTCTTGCATCAGGGAAAATTAAGAACTGGCATTCATGACACTGTAATTCCAGCTGGCCAAGTAGCTTGGGTTAAGTGCCATGTCCCTTCTAGTATGGACCCATCAGATACTCTGATTTTGCTTGAACCTTATGAAAACAATGCACAACTCACAGAACTAGAAGTTGGATAGGGCCTACTGGAAATACAGACCACAAAGAAACCATATGTTACTATATCAGTGAAGAATAACATGAAACATTCTGTCATCCTGCCAAGGAAGACAGTCCTGCGTAGTGTCCAAACTATGGCAAAAGTGATTGAGACAGATCCACCTGGGAGGCCTAAGCCCAGAGCAGTAGTTAGTGCCACAACATTAGGCCCTAAAACTAGTGCAGCCTTGTTGCAGCCTCCTGTGGACCAGCATGAATTGCCTTCTACCCTTCCTAGTCCTGGAAAAACACTTGGAATGTTGACTTTGCAGGCTTTGGGCCATACAGATGATTGGTCAGTGGTTTTTGAGAAAACAGACGAGCAGAACAGTAACCTTAGTAATCTGTCTAAACAAATTGCACAGGGTCATTTTCATTTAGAGGCAAAACTTAAGTCTTTTGCTGAAAAAAACAAAAGAACAATTTAAAAAACTTAATACAATTGTTTCAGAAAACAAAGACAAACTGGAAACTGAAATGGGCAACATGTTAAAAGGCATGAAAACAATGATTGCTCAGGAGGTGAAAAATCAAGATCTTGCACAGGTCTGTGAAGTTCATTTCATGGTGGAACAATTGCAGAGTGAAGTCCAGCAGGACATTTGTGTCCCTCATCAAACTTCCCTTGCCACCCATAGAACTCTGTCAGAAAATATAAATAATTGCATTACCATGCTGGACTATTTATGTGTTTCTGTAGGCAACTTATAGACATATGTTTCACAGCAAAATAATGAACAAAACAATAAGTTCCATGTTCTTGAGAAAAAGATTGAAGACAGCTTGTCCAATACTAATTTTCTTCTTTCTCATTTAAGGCCTTTGCCCCATCTTACTGTGCCTCTGACACCAGTACAACCCAGTGGCATTAAAACAGACCATCTTAAACTGTCTTTTCCTACATATGGCAGACCAAATAATGATCCAGACCCTGTTTTGTATTTGTCTAAGTGTCATGACTTTCTGGCTGTTCGCCCTCTGTCTGACCAAGAGATTCTTGCCACCTTTAGAACAGTTCTTCAGGGAACAGCTCGCAATTGGTGGGAATAGTCAGGGCTCAAGTTGTAAATTGGGCTAATTTCCAAAAAGATTTCCTTTCCACCTTCTTGTCCAAAGACTATAAAGAAGAACTAGCTGAGCATGTGAGGAATCGAAGACAGGGAGCACATGAGCCCATTTGGGACTTTGCTTTCTCTTACTGAGCTCTTTGTAAACACTGAAATCCCAACATCACTGGCTCAGAGATCATAAAGATGATCCTAAAAAATGCCAAGCCTCAGCTTGCAAGTCATCTCCGTGGACTGGTCAACTCTGTGGATGACCTGGTGAGACCTGGTCACCAGCTGGAGAGAGACCTGGAAGAGCAATTACAGGATAAACAGCACCTAACATACAGTAAGAACACTCAGCAGCAGAAGGTAACTTCCAATAAACCCATGGAGAAACCCCCTGTGACATGCTGGTGATGCAAAGATCAACACTCATCTGGGTCGTGTTCTCAATATTGCAGTTCTGTTGGAGAGCATCAGTCTTCCCAATCACCATCAAAAAGCATGCAAAGACCTTTTAAGCCTGGATGGCAAGGTGGTGGCAAAGTGTCTGTGACATCTGCTTTCCATGGTTCTACAAAGAAACAGCCAACAGCTAACAGCAACAGCCAACAGCCTTCCAAGTAATGTTCGGGAATCAGACACAGTCTCAGCATTTAAGTCTAGGCTGAAAACATATCTGTTTAGTCAAGCCTTTTGTTAATGGTGTTTATGAGGTAAAGGAGTAGATCTGGAGGGTCCTCAGACATAGAGTGTTTTGGTAAACTGGGATGTATGGATGCTGTCAGTCCCCACTCGCTTGCTCACTCGAGTTTGTTGACGGTGTAGTGGCTGGCTGCTTTATGTCCCGGGGCTCCCTCATGCCTGTGTTACCTTCTGGCTCTCTCCTTTTAGTTATGCTGTCATAGTTAGTTGCCGGAGTCCCTGCTTGTACTCAGTGCAATATGTATACTGTTCCTACTTATTCAGGTGACATTGGGCATACCTAACCACCTGTGTTTTCTTTCCCTCCCCCCCACCCCAAATCTGTCCCTCTGGAGTCAACAAGAAATCTTTTGGTGGAGACGGTGGAGACCTCGACTGGCTATCGTAGCCTGCAGGGAATCGGCCGTCAGACATTCTGTCGCATGTCCCAGACCCGGTGAAATGTAACTGAATTGTCTTGGCCAGCCCTAAGGGTCCCATCTGCATCTCATCATTGCTGAGGAGTGTGCTCCCATCACCCAATCAAGCATCCAGCCAGAGCAGGTCATGATATATTTTACCATATTAACATGCCATTGTGTGTTATGTCTGATGTAAAGACTCTCGTCTCTGCGAGCCTACCACACAGATTTAATACTTGTCATTTTTAGGGCATACCTAACAGCATGTTTTCTTTCTCTCTCTCTCTCTCTCCCCCCCCCCCCCCCATCTGTCCCTCTGAGTTACATGTTGATCCTGGGATTGAGATGCTGGCCTCTTCTGCCCCTCGGACCTGCTTGATCCATCCTGGTGCCCTGTGTCTGGTCGGAGTTTTATCGCCCCACTTCTGTGAAGGACGGCCCCATGAGGACAGTTGAGGGTTATACCTGTTAAAACTGTTAATATTATAGTCAGGCTGTCTGTTGTTGCCCAAATGAGGATGGGTTCCCTTTTGAGTCTGGTTCCTCTCGAGGTTTCTTCCTCATGTCGTCTGAGGGAGTTTTTCCTTGCCACTGTCGCCACAGGCTTGCTCATTGGGGATAGATTAGGGATAAAATTAGCTCATGTTTTAAGTCGTTCAAATTCTGTAAAGCTGCTTTGTGACAATGTTTGTTAAAAGCGCTGTACAAATAAACTTGATTTGATTTGATTTGAAACAGCTATAGCTATCAACAAACAAGGGCCTGGTGATTGCAACACACCTCAACAGCTGGTGGTTCTTGTTCGCATTGGCACATGGAATGGCAAAGCCATTGTAGACACAGGTGCTAGTTACACTCTTGTTCATGATAGTGTTTGGAGGGCATTAAACAGGCCTAAGCAAGACTTGAAGCCTTGGACAAATAGTCCACTCTTTAGCTAATGGGGAAACAGAGGTGCCTCTAGGCTGGGTTGAAGTAACCATTGATTTAAGTAACAATGCATGTACCTTGCCAGTCGCAGTGTTATCCCAAAAAGCACTGGCCTATGTAGTCCTTGGTCTGGATTACCTATTTCACAGTGGGCTGCAAATTTATGCATCTGACTGCCAGTATAGTTTTAAAAACAAACCAGAGACTTACCTTTTTCAACAGTGATGATCAATCACTCAACTGCAGTGTACCCTCTAGGCTCACTCTCTTGTCCTCTGTTCCTCCCCTTTGCTTGCCTCCTTTGCTTTCTGCATTGACTTCCCAGAACTACACTGACCTTGCTGTAGCAAATTCTGACCTGCAGGAATAAGAAAAATTGAGCTTGAGACAACTGTTGGAGTCCCAACCTGAACTTTGTTCTTTGAAACCAAGGAAAACTAACTTGTTACAACATCACATACATACCTACACCAAGGTTTCCATCAAGCAGAAACCTTATCAGATGTCTGTTGAAAAACAAATAATTGTAGAACAACAGTTGAAGGAAATGTTCAATGAAGGGATAATTGAACCATCATATTCTGGCTGAGCCTCTCCAGTTGTCTTAGTTTCTAAGAAAGATGGCGGTCTAAGATTCTGTGTTGATGATATGAAACTAGATGCAGTAGCAGAAACAGATGCTTACCATTTGCCAAACATCAATGAGCTGCTGGAGTTGTTGGCTGGCTGTTCCATCTTGGACCTTAATAGTGGTTATTGGCAGGTTGCCATGGATGATTCAGACAAGGTGAAAACTGCCTTTGTGACCCCTGCTGGCCTTTTTCAGTTCAAGGTAATGCCGTTTGGTCTCAAGAATGCTTCTGCGAACTTCCAACGTTTAATGGAGCGTGTATTGGCTGACCTCAAAGGAAAGGTTTGCTTAGTTTATTTGGATGATACAGTCATATACTCTGCTACAGTCCAACAGCACTTCCACAATCTGTATGCAGTACCTGAGAAACTTCGAGCTGCAGGGCTTACCTTAAATCTCAAGAAGTCCAGGTTCTGTCTTGGGCGCATCAAATGCCTGGGCCACATAATTTCTGCCAAGGGAATAGCTGCAGACCCAGTTAAAATTGAGGCTGTTAAAGCCTACCCAGTGCCAACAAACATTAAAGAAGTCCAGCATTTCATGGGTTTAGCCAGCTGGTACCACCACTTTGTGCCAGGGTTTTCACAACTGGCAGAACCCATCAATGCCCTAAAAAGAAAAGGATGAGCATTCAAATGGAGTGATGACTGTCAGAAGTAATTCAAAACACTAAAAAAAACTACCTTACCTCAGCTCCCATTGTAGGCCACCCTGACCTAAGCCTCCCTTTCCTTGTTTATACTGATGCCAGTGACATGGGACTGGGTGCAGTCCTGGCCCAAAAGAAGGGATTCGGTCATGAGGAAGTAATCGCTTATGACAGTCAAACCCTAAGTAAAGCGGAGCATAATTACTTCACAACAGAGAGAGTGTGAGTCTGGTGGTCATCTGGGCTCTGAAGAAATGGCAACATTATGTAGAACCAAAATTATTTACCATGGTGACCAATCATGCCTCCTTTAAATGGGTGATGAACAGCACCAAAACATCCAGTTGCCTCCTTAGATGGGCACTTTGGCTCCAAAAATTCAATTTTGTCATTGAATACAGGAAGGGCAAACTCAACATGGCACCAGATGCTCTTTCCAGGAGTCCAGTTGGACCTACCTGTATGATGACTGTGAGTCAGAAGGAGACAGAGGATCTCCCATTCTCAGTTAATACTTGGTGGGAAGAACAACATAATGATCCTGAGATACAAAATATTATCAAAGCCTTAGCAGGAGACTGTAAAGTCACAGAGTCAAAACATGTCATGATTGAAGATATGCTTTACAGGAAAACTGACCTTTCTGACAATAAATATCATTATCAACTTTGGGTACCGAAAACACTTATACCCTTCATTCTGCAGGCTTATCACACTTCCCCCTTGTGTGGCCATCAAGGCATGTTTAAAACCTATAAATGTCTCCACGATGTAGTCTTCTGGCCTAAAATGTGGGATGATGTCAAGAGTTTCATATGATCCTGCATGAAATGTCAGACTTACAAAGGGGAAAATAAAAGACCTAGTGGCAAACTCCAACAGATGGAGGTAAAATATCCAAATGAATTGGTGGGAGTCAATATCATGGGGCCTTTTCCCTCTAGCCCAAATTGTAATGAGTACTTACTTGTCTTTGTGGACTACTACACGTACTGGATAGTTATTCCCCATGTGCTCAGCCATTGCACCAGTCATTGCCCGGTTGTTCCACTGAGAAATTCTCACCCACTGGGGCATTTTCTACTGTCCAACAGAGGATCTCAATTTATTTCCATCTTATTTAGAGATCTCTGTAAAACATGGACAGTGGTCCCTAAGCTCATTACGGCTTACCATCCCCAAATGAACATGACAGAACAGGTGAATAGGAACTTTAAGTGCATGATCTCATCATTTGTGGATGACAATCACAGAAAATGGGATGAGTACCTACCGAAATTCTGCTTTGCCCTAAACACTTCTGTGCACAAAACCACTGGGGTGTCTCCAGCTGAGTTATATCTTGGCCAGAAACTCAGAACTTCAATGGACAAACTGTTGCAGGGACAAAATCTATCACCTGACGAATCCTGCTATGAAGTGATGTGGCATATCAAAGATCCGCAAGCCAAAGCACACATTAGCAGTAAAAGGGCAATTCCATGTAAATGTCAACCTCACCATGCAAAAATAAAGCAACATGTAATACATCAAAACCACTCCCAGAGATATCACCTAGGCCTGTATTTTACAGATGTGAATAAGTTGAACCAATCTGTAACCAACCTAATATGTCACTGTCAGTCTTTCTTTCTTATAATGTAAACCCCAAGCTAAAATCAACTTTGATCATGTACAATTCTATATTATTGCCACAAGCCACAGAAATGTATGCTAAAATCCACAAAACAGCAAAACAATAGCCATCCTAAATATTATTTAAGAACTTTGATAGTTTTAGCTGATATTTAGAGAGTTTTTCAAAGGGTTATGGTGGTTAAATCGCTGATTTTTCTAAACATATTCCATGTCTATTTCAGACGCGTCACATCCATAACGGAATTTCGTCACATCCATAACGCTGACTTTTCCTTCCGAAACTCTGCATGAAATACAAAATATTTTAAACAAAGATTTTTTAATATTCACCTTGGACCCCTCTATCAAATGGATATCTCCATTTCGACATTAGGTTTACAATTTCACAGAGTTTGATAAAAATGTACAGTCACCCAAGAAAAGTGATACTTTTTCTGTCACATCCATAACGCATCTTTTATTGGCATTTTCTGGTATGCCCTAGATGTACTATGGGAATTGTTCTTGTTCTATCACTTCTCCAGTATGGTACAGCCTTAAAATGTGCAACACCTGTTTAAATACTGGGAGACAATAAAACATGCACTGGGTCATTTGTTGCCATTTTGAGTTCAAGTGTCACGTCCATAACGCTGGAATTGCTCAAAAAGCAAAAGCTATACAATTAAGAAATTATAATAAGAAAAGGAATGAGGTTACTTACCAACTGAAAGATAGAGTGTGGGTTAGAAACCATCTCCAGTCATCAGCAGCAAGGCGTTTTTCCCCTAAGTTGACACCCAAATGGAAAGGACCTTACCGCATCTTACAGCAGTTAGGCCCTGTGAATTTCCAGGCCATTAGAGAAGACACGGGAGAGGACCTGTGTACTGTCCATGTGACTAACCTTAAACTCTGTTTTCCCACTGCTGCTGAGATTGATGCACAAGAAAAGCAGACAATACTCAGCATTTTATTAGAAGAGTCTGATGATGATGATGACTTTCTTGGCTTTGCTGATTAGACTACCATTTTCCAACCATGGGTTATCTTTCCCAATATGAATGCTGTACCCTACTTCCTGAAAGTGCCTACAGGCTGTTGGACAACAGGTGTTGTCAAAATAAGTCCAGCAAAAGTTCTGAAAAAATATCAATTAGTTTTATTAACACCCCTATCCCATACATTGAGCATCCTAACCAGCACCACTAAATATATTATTTATAATAGATAGATAGATAGATAGATAGATAGATAGATAGATAGATAGATAGATAGATAGATAGATAGATAGATAGATAGATAGATCCCTGTGATGACCTGGCGACTTGTCCAGGGTGTACCCCGCCTTTCGCCTGTAGTCAGCTGGGATAGGCTCCAGCTTGCCTGCGACCCTGTAGAACAGGATAAAGTGGCTAGAGATGATGAGATGAGATAGACAGATAGATAATCTGGAATAATTAAACTCAGTGACCAGGCAAGGAGGGCATTAACCAAGGGGCCAAGGGTAACTCTGAAGGAGTGTGAGAGTCCTCAAATCAGAGAACCTGTTCACAGGACAGCCATGGAAGACAAAAAGTCATGTTTTAGAATCAGCAAACATTTGGATAGAAGTTCTCTGGCCTTATGAGAACAAAGTGTAACTTTTTGGCTATGGCATAAAAATAACCGGCAGCATGGTGGTGTAGTGGTTAGGGCTGTCGCCTCACAACAAGAATGTTCTGGGTTCAAGCCCAGTGGCCAATGAGGGCCTTTCTGTGTGGAGTTTGCATGTTCTCCCCATGTCTGTGTGGGTTTCCTCTGGGTGCTCCAGTTTCCCCCACAGTCCAAAAACATGCATGTTCGGTTAATTGGTGGCTCTAAATTGACCATAGGTGTGAATGTGAGTGTGAATGGTTGTTTGTCTCTATGTGTCAGCCCTACGATAACCTGGCAACTTGTCCAGGGTGTACCCCGCCTCTTACCCATAGTCAGCTGGGATAGGCTCCAGCTTGCCTGCAACCCTGCACAGGATAAGTGTTTACGGATGATGGATGGATGGATAAAAATAACTGTAACAACTGGTGATAACATTGCTCATCAGCATGAGAATACCATCCCTACAGTGAAGGGTGGTGATGATGGCATTATGTTGAGTCGTAACCTTGGCCTATTGTTTGCAGAGTGCTGACACATTTCCACAGGTGTATGCACCAACAGTTAATTATACTGCAACATGTATGAGTTGTGAGTTTGTGGTTGGACCTTTTAAAATGGGACTGACTTGTACTTATTAAAAAAAGCAAAATGTCTTGGGAAAAATAAAATAAAATTCTGCATCTGGACCATGTGCATTTGTGAAAAAAAAAATCAGATTTTATACAGCATGTGAAATTGGGAAGTATTAAATTGAAGTGGTTGGCTAAACCTTTGTGTAGAAGTGTATTAACTGGTTTCCTCTCTATACTATTTGCACAGTTGTTCAAGACAAACCAAACTTTTCCAGTCAGCCAGTCAGCTTTTCTCTTATTGTGTTGACAACCAGTATTGGCAACTATTGCATTTACAGTCATCTTCTCAGTATGTCTCGCTCTTTTTTCCATTTACCCATCACTTTGGTTTCAATGTTGGTCTTTTGTGCTTGTTCTCCTAGTTTTAAATCAAAGTTTGTCTGAGACTCTGACAGGGGAACCACTCCTCACACAATGGAGGCTTTACGGCTCATTGAGGCCCTGTTAGTCCTATGTAATTAAGGGAAGATACTTGTGTTCCCTCCAAAAACATGAACAGAGACCAAATTCAGTTTTCAACAGCATGCCAGAGAATTGCTTGAGCATGATGGGACCTAGCCAAACATCTACAGTTAACACTCGCACAATGCCTACCCTATGAGTGTGACAGTTATTGAAATGAAGACACACATAATAGGTTAAATACCACAATAATAAGTATTATGACATACTCAAGACATTAGTCTTGTGTCAGAGGCACATATAACTCTCTCCATTCTTCACTCTTTGTCAATAAATCAAGCCTGTTGGGTACTTTTAAACATCGTCAAGGTTGATGACAAATTGCAAGTCTTGACAAAAGAATCCACACTATTTTCGTTGGCTGTTAGGTAAGGAGATGTCACAGCATGTTTCTGTTGGACAGCCCAGGAGAGGAGGTGCTTTCAGCAATAATTATCCAGTGGAGTAGAAGCCTGTCTGTTTTTCCCTGCATAAAGTAGAGCAGATGATCTCTGAATAATTATGTGGTGGTTTGACAGGGACCAGAAAATAACAAGTGGCTTGCTGTATCTAAGGAAGAACTGAAACTAGCTCATGAAAATCTTTATCTCTACTAATCCTAACCATGCAGTCTGTAGTAGTTGGGTTGTCACACACTAAACTCACCTCAACATTTCTCTTTAGTACAAAACTATAAACCAGACAAATACCCAAAATCCAGAGATACTCACTGTAATCTGAATCATATCAGTAAACTCTAAATTCATGGACACTTCTATTTATATCTAATTAGTTTGTTTTAAAATTCACTAGTATCCTTTTGAAAAGGGTCTGCAAAGGTAGAATGGAATTGGAGTTAGAATCTTATCATACAGTATAATAAAGGGTCTTACTCTGAAGTTTTGACAGATGTGTGCTTTCTGTGGCTGATCTTTTCATCTATATTTTCCACATTCATTGGTGATGGAGGGTTTTTCATAAAGCAGACTTAGAGAATTAAGCAGGATTAAACACATGGTTATGTGGATAAATATACAGATCTGCAGCTGGAGAGAACATGCAAGTGTAAACATGGGTCTGAGCTAATTTCAGATAATTGTTGGGAGATTTTTTTTTAAGTTTACTGAGACACTGATAGGAAAATTTTAGGCCATCATGCAGATAAAAATGCACATCAGGAATATGAGTAATCCATCTGCTGATGGATCAGATTGGTTTGGACTGGAACACAAAGTTTGATTTATGAGCCTCACAACATCTAGAATTAAAATGTCTATTATCCAAAAAGCAGCCTTGTCACACAAGACTGGTTAAAAACGCAGGGTTCAGGATTCTGAGAGTAAGATGTCTATGACAGCCATTTCTGGCTGAGCTCCTCTGGGCTAAAGGATTAAGACAGAAGGGTGACAGCTTGATTGACAGAACTATGGCTCTCTATAATACACATTGAAAATGGTCCATAAAAGCTGCTATAAAACATGCAAAGCTCTCCATCATTTCACATATGGTGTCATCCACTGAGGTGGCAAACTTTCCTAGTTTCCTGCATTTTAATGTGCCTCAGGGGCTAGTTTGTTTACTTCCCTTATAAAAAAAACAATTATATATAATTTGTGATTCCATTAAATGATGGGTTCATGCACACGGGTTCATTTTTTCAAATATGTATTCATTCAAAGTATTAATTTTCCTCAATTCACATCTTTCTCTGTTTATTTTTCTCCATCTTTGTCTGTCCTACATTTGTGCCTTCTTTTTCATGTACTAGAGGCAGTTTGTGTGCCTGTGCAGAAGTATCATGCTGGGTCATTGTAACCGTGCAGGCATCATGAAGACCAGTGCTGCAGCTGCTTTGAAACCCCTGCTGTGTTCCCTGCCCGCTGAGGCATTATGCCATTCCAGGGCACCACACAATGCCAACTCTACAGGCACAGTTACAACACCATGGTTTTTGATATCAGCTCTGGCACACTGATCCAAAAAAAAAGGACTTGCCAGGACAGGCTAGTCAAGACACATGGATACTTGCAGATGACCCCCCCCCCCCCCCATACATACACACACACACACACTCTTCACAGTCAGGGAAGTAGGTGATCAGATCACAGCTCAAACTGGCAGGGTCAAGGATCATCCAATGGGCCAATCAAGCATGCCCCTTTAACACCGGTTAAATCAGCAGTTTCAACAGGTGGTGCTGGGTATGGTAATGTTAATATCCTACTGGGTTTTGTCTCCTTGCCATACAAAGAAAGTTGCAGTGCACTTTAATTTTCAACTATTTGGGCAGCATCTGCTTATTATGCACATCTGTTGCACTCATTACCTCCTTAGTTTTGCTGTATAAATGCCCTTCAGTTTGTAATTCGAATTTTTATACAGGATTATATAATAGAATGTTAGAACAAGATCTGCTCCAGATTCAACCAGAATAATATATGCTTAAAAGTTTTTTTGTCAAACTGACATGAAGAGGATGCCAGTATAATGAATGGGATGTGAAGCACCTAAAATCCAAAAGAAAATGAATAAGAGCTCACATTGTCACCTTTGCTTTCCAACCTTTATCACTAAGACTATTTTGTCCATAGCAGTCTTCTAGCTGTAATTTACAAAACCGTTTTCCAGAAAAATTACCTGAGACAGCATAACAATGAACAGCTGGTATATTTGTTTCCCCATGGTGGTGTAAAATGAGTATCAGAGCATAGAAGTACTTTACTATGCAACTACAGGTTGCACAGTCATGGCATCTTTGTAGATTGTTATTGTAAACAACATGCATAGCCTATAAAAAAAGGTGGTTTTAAAATTTCTGTGGCATTTGGTTTATTCAGGTGGTTGAATGAAAAAAAAAAACATTTAGACTCAAAGTGTAAAATAAGGGCAGTGCTGGACGCAGGATGGACGAGGCAGGTATGGATCAAAATGCTTTCTAAAATGGAATTGAATGAGGTCTTGATATGATTCATTACATGACAATACATGCAACGCTTGATGTGACACTTCTGGTGTGATTCAGCTTTAAACCTTTTTTTTTTTGGGGGGGGGGGGGGGGGCAGGCAGCAGATGCAATACAGATGAACAATAGCTTTATTGATAAAGCTTGCAGAGAAATACAAATCATGAAACAAAATCATCAAAAAACAGCTAATCATGGTCAGGCGATGGACAAACAGCATGAACTAAGATAGGCAAGAATGTTAAAAACAGATCAGGATCAAAAACCAGATGGCCTATGATGAGGAATCACTTGGTATCAACTGGTACAAAAATACAGAGTGTATACTTCACTTTGTATGAGCATTGAGTGTCCTCATATATTTGAGATGAAATTAAGTCCAGATGTGCATGATTAGTCATCAGGTAAGTGTAAACATGACAATGAGTATGTTGGGTGTTTGTAGACTGTGGCGGCCATGTTTGTAGGCTGTGTTGTGTAGTAGTTGTTGTAGTTGGACGCCCTTTCCAGTGTTGACATGACAAGGAGAAGGAAAACAATTTCCCTGTAGGTGTCACTTGGTGACACAAGCATATCTGTTTTATGGAATTAACATTTACTATTTTTAAAAAAAGTAATAATTTCTCTGGTGGCATAAAAAAAAAAAGCTGTTGACACATTTTACCTGTGTTACTGATTGTGAACATGAAATGGTGTTTCTCTGTTTCATAACATGGTATTATACCATGATGTACCATTTCATATTAGATATTATTGTACATACAGGCCATTTTTTCCATGGAATAAAAAGATACTTTCTATTCCCTTCTAGTGGTTTTGTTGATTAGCATACAATGTTATTATCATATATATTATCCTACATTTATTATGCCACTCTCCCCAATGGAGAATGAGCATGCAATATGTTACAATATTGCACGTTGTCAAGACAACATGTCAGAGCTCATGCGGATGTCCAGTGACAAAACTTTTCTGCTGCACATGTGCAGAATCATTTCTTTGTCCACCGGGAAAGAGAGAAGATGGAGTTAATCCAGTGCTACTACTATAATTAAGCACTAAATAAATAAACTGAAACTGAAGATGAGCTGAACACTTGAAAGGCTACCAAAACTTTATTATATATTCTTCACACATATTTACAAGAGAAAAACATACCAACGAACATCAAAAAATTGGAAAAGAGACACATCAGAGATGTAAAACTTCTGTGCTAGCAAGTGACTGTGACAATTTGTAAATAAACATGGCCACGAGGTTTGCTTAATTAAAAGCGGAAGATTTTGAGAGAATTTTGGCTGCCAGGTCGCTCCATCGTGTGTAGTTGTTGATGTTGATTTTAAAAGTAACTAAGTAAATTACACAGGCAAAATAATAATAATATTCAGCTTGACTGTGCTAGCATTGGCCTTCACTAACACTACACCAGGTGGAAGGTAATTGCACTGCCATCCTAACAGCACCTAGTTGTGGGTAAGCTCGCATTGGCCTTTGCTAATGCTACTGCTATGCTGGTTAGAAGGTAACTGGACTGCTGCACTAACAGCACCAAGTAGCAGGTAAGCTAGCATTGGCCTTTGCTAACACTACTGCTACACCGGCTGGAAGGTAACTGGACTGCCGTGCTAACAGCACCAAGTCTCAGGTAAGCTAGCGTTGGCCTTTGAGAATGCTGATATGAAGAGTGTGTATGTACAGTGTCTTGCAATAGTATTCATCCCCCTTGGTGTTTGTCTTGTTTTGTTGCATTACAAGCTGGAATTAAAATGGATTTTTGGGGGGTTAGCACCATTTGATTTACACAACATGCCTACGACTTTTAAAGGTCAAAATTGTTGTTTTATTGTGACACAAACAATAATTAAGATGAAAAAACAGAAATCTGGAGTGTGAATAGGTATTCACCCCCCAAGTCAATACTTTGTAGAGCCACCTTTTGCTGCAATTACAGCTGCAAGCCTCTTGGGGTATGTCTCTATGAGCTTAGCACAACTAGCCACTGGGATTTTTTTCCCCATTCCTCGAGGCAAAAATGCTCCAACTCCTTCAAGTTAGATGGGTTGCATTGGTGTACAGCAATCTTCAAGTTATGACACAGATTCTCAATTGGATTGAGGTCTGGGCTTGATCAGGCCTTTCCATGACATTTAAATGTTTCCCTTTAAACTATGCCAGTGTAGACATAGCAGTATGTTTAGGGTCATTGTCCTGCTGGAACGTGAACCTTCAGCCCAGTCTCAAACCTCTGGCTAACTCAAGCAGGTTTTCTTCCAGAATTGCCCTGTATTTAGTGCCATCAATATTTCCTTCAATCTTGACCAGCTTTCCTGTCCTTGCAGATGAAAAATGTCCCCACAGCATGATGCTGCCACCACCATGCTTCACTGTAGGAATGGTCTTCTTGGGGTGTTGGGTTTGCACTACACACAGCATTTCCTATGATGGCCAAAAAGATCAATTTTAGTCTCATTTGACCAGAAATCTTCTTCCATGTGTTTGGGGAGTCTGCTACATGATGTTGGGCAAACTCCCAACATGTTTTCTTAAGCAGTGTCTTTTTTCTGGCCACTCTTCCATAAAGCCCTGCTCCGTGTAGTGTAAGGCTTAAAGTGGTCCTATGGACAGATACTCACATCTTCGTTGTGGATCTTTTCAGCTCCTTCAGTGTTACTTTTTGTGTCTTATATATCTGATAGACCACTCAAAGCCAGCCAATATTATTTAAATATTCCACTGGTACATTTGCTTGTTGTATATGTCAGATAGAATAAGATTTAGTTTAAGGAGGTGAATCAGGCAGCAAAGCAAAAATGAATTTGTTGAGGCCCAAGTTGGCAACTTTTTTGCTGTTTTAAAGATTATTTCTCTTCATTACCCTGTCTAAGAACAAAGTCACACCTCATTAGTGCAGAAAATCAATGTTCCCCTGATGGTCATACTGGTGTTCTTCAGTACTACTTGCCAATGCTATCTCTCTATAATGTGTTTTCATGGCTCTGGAACTTTAGATGACCTGAAAGACCAAGATTGCATTAGTGCTTGCTCAAAATGCAGAGAAATTCTGAGTACTTGTCCGATAATTTCCCAAAGCAGTTAATTGTTAAGTAGGGGATCCAAATTCTCACTGACCAGAGATTTTGTTGTGATTGTTTTAAACACTTGAAACCTTAATGTAAAGTGACATTGTTGAAGAATGCAGGCTTCACTGTTAAGGGAAAACAAAATTAATCCAAATCACCTGACTTGTGACACATTACAAACAAGTAAGAAGTTCTTAAACAAGTTGAGCTTTAGGATGCAGCATTTTAGAGACTTAATAATCTGCCACTGAACACAAAATAAATTTTGTGATGGAACCAAATGAAAAGTTTAAGGTTCCATTCAATCCAGCAGTAGGACACCCATTAATGAAATATTCAAAATCAACCTCTGACAAAAAAAAAAATGCACTGTTTTATAAGTGCTTTGGTGTATCAAGACTCTTGTGCTGAAATCAGAATTTTCACTCCCTTATCCTCTCTATTTCTTGCTCTCGCTCCTCCAGTTCCTCCTTATAGTGCAGTTAGTTGACACTGGGTGAATCCAATAGGAAAGTGCAGAGAGAGCCATTCTCTCTATCTGTCTCTAGCTCTCTATCTAGATATCTATCATTCATTTTGAGATGAGTTCATTGAATAAATAGATGAAATAAGTCAGATATTCTACAATTTATCTGCACATATAGAGGCCAATCTGACACATTTGGCGCTGAGAAGCATCTGGAGAGCTGCAAACTACCATTTCAGCTATTAAATGGTGCTTGGCCTTTGGATTTGTTTGCACACATGTCTCATAGTATGGACCCTTTTCAGTCACGTGACCTTCGTAAACGCGACCGCCATTTTGGACATGTAGTGGACTTTGGCTCAAATCGGTTTGAATGCGAGGAAGGCGACAAACATAAAAGAAAAAGGAGCGAGATGCAGAAAACTGTATTTACTAGTTTACTGTAATTATGATCTGGCAGCTATTTACACCGGATCCAGTGTAAATAGCTGCCGGAGCCAACGTCTGGCCGGGCCGCGAGCGAGCGGCCGCCGGCTCCGCGGCTGCCGGCTCCGGCCGGGCCGCGAGCGAGCGCGCGCCGGCTCCGCGGCCGCCGGCTCCGGCCGGGCCGCGAGCGAGCGCGCGCCGGCTCCGCGGCCGCCGGCTCCGGTCGGGCCGCGAGCGAGCGCGCTCCGGAACCTCGGACGTTGGCTCCGGCGGCTATTTACACTGGATCCGGTGTAAATAGCTGCCAGATCATAATTATAGTAAACTAGAATGGAATGTTAACAGCAATGTAATGCCTTTTCTGGCTAATTTTATTCATCTTACCTCCAACAAAGTGGTCACTACACAAGCGCTGGTATGCCGCTATCCATCTTCTCCGTCGGTCAGCATCTACCGGGATCCGATAAAATGATAACCCTTGCCTTGTTTGTTGATGGTTACTACATCCAGGTGCACAACAACATAGTGGCATGATGGAAGTCTTGCTGAAAATAAACACTTTCTTTGCTGCCCTTCCTCAATGCTGGCTGTGGTAAACTACTGGTACTACATGTCCAAAATGGCGGCCGCGTTTGTCGTGACGTCACGTGAAAAAGGTCCATAGTTTGCCATCTGACAGTGGACAATGGGCCAGTTGCCCAATCAAATAATGTGACGCTTGGTGTTCAAGATGAGGAAATGTGCTGTGTTTTCTACTAATGCACCAAATTTAATTATGGATTAGGAAACCCAGTTCTGCATCACTGCAGTATCCTTAAAGCTCAGCAGTGATCTTAATTCAATTTCAATGTGATTTCACTGATAACTGACAATAAACAGTGTGTTATTAAAAAAAGAGAGATAATTTATGAATATTGAAACTTACATTCATCCAGAGAACCCCTGAGTGTATGGAACCTTTGCAAAGAAGTGTGTGAAAACTGAATGCAGAGAGAAGCCTGGGAAAATGTTTATTTGTGGTATGTAACTAATAGATTAGGAGCTCCATATCAGTAGTATTGAATATGATTCATCTGGTTACCTGCATATTTAAACTGCAGCACCCCAGTGGTACTATATAGATGAGTTTTTGTAGATAAATGTATGTCTGTCACTAGGCAGTAAAATGGGAATATACAGAGGAAATATTTAATACAAAACCTACCTAATGTGATACTAGTGCCTAGTCCTGATACTTTTACTGCTGTGATGCTTCTCACCTTCTGGATCTGAAATCATCCTAATTTTCTACTTTGAGCATTTCCACAGGTGACTCTCTGTCTGCTGTTGTGAATGGCCCCACATAGGTACCCTAAAGATTTGTGCTTCCTGAAAACAGTGTATACCCCAGCCTCTGCTTGCTACATTGGATAATCTCACTTGTGTACTGTAGATGTGTACTTGAGAACTACCGCTATAATTATAAAGGCAGTCCTGTGCTTATCTCAGGACTCTTGCTCACAGTAAGCGGCCTTTTCTCTTTACAACTGTACACTGTAATGATTTATAATCACATAATCTTTTCTGTGACCAAGAAGAGCATTGGTTCTCTTTTAAGTGTGGTTCCTTTCAAGATTTTTTTTTCTTTTTTTTGGGGGGGGAGGTTTTCCTTGCCACTGTTGCCTCTGGCTTACTCATTAAGAAACTAAATCAAAAAGATTTCTGTAAAGCTGCTTTGTGACCATGTCTATTGTTAAAAAGAACTATACAAATAAAATTTAATTGGGGAAAAAAAAGAATGGCAGCATAGATGCCAAGGCTATCTAATAACCAGATGATTGAACGGACAACATATTCATGCTTACATCTCATCTCATTATCTCTAGCCACTTTATCCTGTTCTACAGGGTCGCAGGCAAGCTGGAGCCTATCCCAGCTGACTACGGGCGAAAGGTGGGGTACATCCTGGACAAATCGCCAGGTCATCACAGGGCTGACACAGAGACACAGACAACCATTCACACTCACATTCACACCTACGGTCAATTTAGAGTCACCAGTTAACCTAAGCTGCATGTCTTTGGACTGTGGAGGAAACCGGAGCACCCGGAGGAAACCCACGCGGACATGGGGAGAACATGCAAACTCCGCACAGAAAGGCCCTCGCCAGCCACGGGGCTCGAACCCGGACCTTCTTGCTGTGAGGCAACAGCGCTAACCAGTACACCACCGTGCCGCCTTGAGCCAGTGTTTGTCAGGAATAATTCTGTGGGTGCTATTTGAATTATAATCGCCTATGTTAACACAGAGGTGGAGGTTAGGTAAACTGCATCTAAGAGTGGTTTGGTTGAACTAATTGGAATGAATTCCACTGGCATAATGGATTACAGTTAATAGCAATCATCCTACATTTAGACAATTATCTTAAAATGGTTAGATGTGCAATTTCAGACTTATGAATGAGGTCACTTTTTGAATAATGTGGAATCCATGTATGACTCAGATTGCTTAATAGCTATTGTTGGCACGTGCTGGTGGGTGGTTATCTCACACCCAAGGGATAAAAAAAAAAGCTCAATTTTCACCCCTGCTGAAATGTTAACACCCCCCCCCCCCCCCCCAAAAAAAAAAAAAAAATGACAGCCTGTAATCTATCATCTTGAGTTTTTTACTCAGAAAAAAGCCATATTTACATCATGCTCAAATTAGTCTTTGTTCTGAAGTTAGAGGAAACCCCCAGAAAAAGAGACATGCCGAAAGGACCCACATTCAACCTGATATGCGGAGTATTTCAAAGCGTATGGAAATGTCAAACACTGTAAAATAATATTTTAAAGAATGATAGGGGTGGAGAGGCAGATGTAAAATGTCACTTTGTGGTTTGGAGAAATTAGCCTGGCATCTAGTGATCAACGCAGACCAGGCTTACTGATAAAAGTCCCTATGGAGCTGGCTTTTACTATGTTCCCATTTCACTCTGTAATTGAAGAAACTCTGGGAGGAAACAGTCAGAGATGAGAACTCTGATTTCTGAATTCTGGGCTGTTATAGTTTCACCGGAGGCATCGGTAGTTGAACTAGAGAGTTCAAAATGTGTGGCAAACTGTTATTTCATCACCTTAGAGGCATTTAAATGACCTTTTACATAACAGTACACTGCTATCAGTTTGTGAATCTCTCAGGTATACCTGAGCAGCCAGTAGGAAAAAAGTCAAGAAACCCATAGAGAGAAAAAGAGCAAGAGAGAGATAGAGAGAAAGAGTCAGTGAGAGTGTGTGTTCTGCCTCATACCGGTAGTCTGTCACTTAGCCTGTAGCATCAATACATGAGCCAGTACACCAACAGACACACCTTTTTGATGAATCACAATGTGGGTGATGTGCGCGCGCACACACAAAAAAAAAAAAAATGCATGCACACCAGTACAAAATCAGCAACATAAAACCTGTGTGTGATTTATCAAATAAAAATAAATGATAAATTCAATTAGATGAAAATTGCTCATTAGAAAGACAATATCACTGGATGCAATCGTAAAGCACAGGGTAAATTCTGTCAGATATGGGACACACGGTGGGTCTTCTCATAGGTTTATGCCTTAATCCTGCATGATTGTGAGGCGATATTAAAAAGCTGACTCACTTTGCTGTTCTTTTTACTCTGTCAGCTGACGGACAGAGAGAGAGAGAGAGAGAGAGAGAGAGAGACTGTGAGCATCCATTTAAGACAACTAATACTGGTCCATCATCTTCAGTGCCCCAGGTCATGCTTCAGTGAAAGCAGCCCTCTTGAAAGAAAGGTGCATCTTCAAAAGCTCCCTGTCGGTTCATATCTCTTCAAACGCATAAGCAGGAGTGGCTTGGCCCAAATGGAATAAAAGCCTCTCAGGTTTCATCACCTGCATGGGTTTGGTTAGAACCCATGCTCAGGGCCTCTGGAAAGTGGTCGACACAGTGACGGGGGAAACATTACCTACTCGCTTAACCCTCTCCTGCTTGTATTTCAAACACACTGGAGAAAGGAAATCAAAACAATACAAAATGAGAATGAAGAAACGTGTATGGGCAGGGTAATTGAGTGGGTGTGTTTGATGCACATCCAAGTCATTAAGCAAAAACATGTCCTATCATAAATAAAACTGAAACTAAATGGTAATCAAGGAAAAAAGCTGGGTGTTTTATTAATTTTGAAAATATCACTTAATCCTTTCTGTCATCGTAAAAATGAATATACACTTAATCTTTGGGCATTCTGCAAGATCTTCAGCTCCACCTGTCAAAATATCTGCCTGTAGTGAATGCTCTGAAAGATAACAGTGTAATGCAGCAATCAATCACTGAGCTGATTGATCAGAAGCTGAGACTTCTGTATTTTGGTTCTGTCTGAGGTTCCACATTAAGAAAAGCCTCCACCCAAAGGCAGAGTCTAATTTGGGGATTATCAAGGTTATTAGTGTGCTGAGCCTGGAGGGGTTACTGGATTAAATAAATAAATAAATGAAAACTATGATCGAAATGACCCTGAGGCGTAAGCAAATAGCTTTCCATTTGATACCCTTTAATAGTGTCATGATGAAACAGCAACTTAATTATATATGAAACAAAGCTTTTAGACTCTAAATTGACCGTGAGTGTGAATGGTTGTCTGTGTCTATGTGTCAGCCCTGTGATGACCTGGCGACTTGTCCAGGGTGTACCCCGCCTTTCGCCCGTAGTCAGCTGGGATAGGCTCCAGCTTGCCTGCGACCCTGTAGAAGGATAAAGCGGCTAGAGATGATGAGATGAGACAAAGCTTTTAAAGGAGACATTCATAATTACAGTGATAGTTTTGTTTTCTATGTACTAAATCTTCTTCTTCCAGCTGTGATGCTTCTTTAGGGGTCACCACAGTGAATCTGTTCCGCATAGGTTTTACACCAGATGCCCTTCCTGACACAACATTCCCCAATCTACAGTGGTGCTTCGAAGTTTGTGAACCCTTTAGAATTTTCTATATTTCTGCATAAATATGACCTAAAACATCATCAGATTTTCACACAAGTCCTAAAAGTAGATAAAGAGAACCAAGTTAAACAAATGAGACAAAAATATTATACTTGGTCATTTATTTATTGAGGAAAATGATCCAATATTACATATCTGAGAGTGGCAAAAGTATGGGAACCTTTGCTTTCAGTATCTGGTGTGACCCACTTGTGCAGCAATAACTGCAACTAAACATTTCAGGTAATTGATCAGTCCTGCACACTGGCTTGGAGGAATTTTAGCCCATTCCACTGTACAGAACAGCTTCAATTCTGGGATGTTGGTGGGTTTCCTCACATGAACTGCTTGCTTCAGGTCCTTCCACAACATTTCAATTGGATTAAGGTCAGGACTTTGACTTGGCCATTCCAAAACATTAACTTTATTCTTCTTTAACCATTCTTTGGTAGAACGATTGTGTGCTTAGGGTTGTTGTCTTGCTGCATGACCCATCTTCTCTTGAGATTCAGTTCATGGACAGATGTCCTGATATTTTCCTTTAGAATTTGCTGGCATAATTCAGAATTCATTGTTCCATCAATGATGGCAAGCCGTCCTGGCCCAGATGCAGCAAAACAGGCCCAAACCATGATACTACCACCACCATGTTTCACAGATGGGATAAAATTCTTATGCTGGAATGCAGTGTTTTCCTTTCTCCAAACATAACACTTTTCATTTAAACCAAAAAGTTCTATTTTGGTATCATCCATCCACAAAACATTTTTCCAATAGCCTTCTGGCTCGTCCATGTGATCTTTAGCAAACTGCAGACAAGCAGCAATGCCCTTTTTGGAGAGCAGTGGCTTCCTCCTTGCAATCCTGCCATGCACACCATTGTTGTTCAGTGTTCTCCTGATGGTGGACTCAGGAACATTAACATTAGCCAATGTGAGAGAGGCCTTCAGTTGCTTAGAAGTTACCCTGGGGTCCCTTGTGACCTCGCCGAATATTACACACCTTGCTCTTGATCTTTGTTGGTCGACCACTCCTGGGGCGGGTAACAGTGGTCTTGAATTTCCTCCATTTGTACACAATCTGTCTGACTATGGATTGGTGGAGTCCAAACTCCTTCAAGATGGTTTTGTAACCTTTTCCAGCCTGATGAGCATCCACAACGCTTTTCCTGAGGTCCTCAGAAATCTCCTTTGTTTGTGCCATGATACACTTCCACAAACATGTGTTGTGAAGATCAGACTTTGATAGAGCCCTGTTCTTTAAATGAAACAGGATGCCCACTCACACCTGACTGTCATCCCATTGATTGAAAACACCTGACTCTAATTTCACCTTCAAATTAACTGCTAATCCTAGAGGTTCACATACTTTTGCCACTCACAGATAATGTAATATTGGATCATTTTCCTCAATAAATAAATGATCAAGTATCATATTTTTGTCTCATTTGTTTAACTGGGTTATCTTTATCTACTTTTAGGACTTGTGTGAAAATCTGATGATGTTTTAGGTCGTATTTATGCAGAAATATAGAAAGTTCTAAAGGATTCACAAACTTTCAAGCACCACTGTATTAGATAGATTGGGCTTGGGACCAGCACCAAGTATGCACTGGCTTGTGCAACCCCAATGGTTTAGTATTCTACACTACCGTTCAAAAGTTTGAGGTCACCCAGACAATTTTGTGTTTTCCATGAAAAGTCACACTTTTATTTACCACCATAAGTTGTAAAATGAATAGAAAATATAGTCAAGACATTTTTCTGGCCATTTTGAGCATTTAATCGACCCCACAAATGTGATGCTCCAGAAACTCAATCTGCTCAAAGGAAGGTCAGTTTTATAGCTTCTCTAAAGAGCTAAACTGTTTTCAGCTGTGCTAACATGATTGTACAAGGGTTTTCTAATCATCCATTAGCCTTCTGAGGCAATGAGCAAACACATTGTACCATTAGAACACTGGAGTGATAGTTGCTGGAAATGGGCCTCTATACACCTATGTAGATATTGCACCAAAAACCAGACATTTAGTAGAATTTAGCTAGAATAGTCATTTACCACATTAGCAATGTATAGAGTGTATTTCTGATTAGTTTAAAGTGATTTTCATTGAAAAGAACAGTGCTTTTCTTTCAAAAATAAGGAAATTTCAAAGTGACCCCAAACTTTTGAACGGTAGTGTACCTAACCTGCATGTCTTTGAACTGTGGGGAGAACCAGAGTACCCACAGGAAACTAATGCAGACATGGGTAGAACATGCAAACTCCACACAAAAAGGCCCCCATTGGCCAAGAGGCTCGAACCTGGAACCTTCTTGCTGTGAGGCATCAGTGCTAACCACTGCACCATCGTGTTGCCTAATTTCTGTGTATTAAATAAGGAGTGAAAATGAGATTTGAAATGAGAGGAAGCCTCAATTATTGTGGATAACTTGTTGTAAGTAACTGTTCTAATCTTGCTAGCTATTTTTTTTTCTTGTGACTAACAGCACTTTCTTTAATATTTATGTCATACTGTACAAAGTATCTGCATTGTTACTGATTGGGAAGTACATTTTTTGTATGTATTTTATTTACAAAAATAAAACATAGAATTGCACACTCCTCAGCTGGTGGTGGTGGTCCTCTTGCTTTAAAAAATTATTATGATGCACCATCTTATTGTAATGTTTCTAAAATTGTTTATAAATTTCAGGTTAAATTCTCAAACTAAAGTGATAATAATTATTAAATATTAAGATATTGGGTGGCATTGTAGTGCATTGTTGCCTCACAGCAAGAAGGTTCTCGGCTCGAACCTTATGGCCGACAGGGGCCTTTCTGTGTGGAGATTGCATGTTCTCCTTGTGTCTGTGTGGGTTCCCAATCACAGTTCAAAGACATGCAGATTAGGTAAAACTACCCAGCTGCTGGGGTTGCACAAACAGGTGCATACTTAGTGCTGGTCCCAAGCCTGAATAGATTGGGGAAGGTTGTGTCAGGAAGGGGATCCAGTGTAAAAACTTATGCCAAATCAAATATGCAGATCATGATGATCTGCTGTGGTGACCCCTAACAGGATATAAGCTGAAAAAGCAGATTAAACATTAAGCTATACTTATTTAAGATGCATATTTATACCACAATGCTGTTGAATTCTCAAATTTGATTTGTCAGAAGGGGCGACACGGTGGTGTAGTGGTTAGCGCTGTCGCCTCACAGCAAGAAGGTCCTGGGTTTGAGCCCCGGGGCCGGCGAGGGCCTTTCTGTGTGGAGTTTGCATGTTCTCCCCGTGTCCGCGTGGGTTTCCTCCGGGTGCTCCGGTTTCCCCCACAGTCCAAAGGCATGCAGGTTAGGTTAACTGGTGACTCTAAATTGACCGTAGATGTGAATGTGAGTGTGAATGGTTGTCTGTGTCTATGTGTCAGCCCTGTGATGACCTGGTGACTTGTCCAGGGTGTACCCCGCCTTTCGCCCGTAGTCAGCTGGGATAGGCTCCAGCTTGCCTGCGACCCTGTAGAAGGATAAAGCGGCTAGAGATAATGAGATGAGATGAGATTTGTCAGAAGGTGTTGACTGATGTTCTAAGCAGCAGCTTTAATGATAGTTCTGGTGTCAAGGCAAATCACAGGTTTATGTTGATGATATTGTTCTAATGTTATTGTTTCTGTAAAAACAGTGCATTCATATGGACTTACTGGGTGGATGATCCATGTAATCTAAGATTAATAATAAGATGAGACACAAACGTTATTATTTAACAAATTCACTATTTGTTAAATAACTGATATGATGAAACTCCAGTGTCAGTGATTTGTAATGTTTTCTGCCAGTGGTCTTCAGGACAGGCAATTTTGCACTTGAAGCCACGATGAGTTGTCTTTTCTTGTGTAATTAACTGAAAGAGAGAAAATGAAAGTGTTTATAGCTGCTATAACATAGATTAATAAATGGAAGTAACCTTGTCTCTTGGATGCTCTACAATATTAGCCATATCTATAAAAAGTATTGTTAAAATGCCTATGTTGTGTTTTCATCTCATCTCATCATCTCTAGCCGCTTTATCCTGTTCTACAGGGTCGCAGGCAAGCTGGAGCCTATCCCAGCTGACTACGGGCAAAAGGCGGGGTACACCCTGGACAAGTCGCCAGGTCATCACAGGGCTGACACAGAGACACAGACAACCATTCACACTCACATTCACACCTACAGTCAATTTAGAGTCACCAGTTAACCTAACCTGCATGTCTTTGGACTGCGGGGGAAACTGGAGCACCCGGAGGAAACCCATGTGGACACGGGGAGAACATGCAAACTCCACACAGAAAGGCCCTCGCCGGCCACGGGGCTCGAACCCGGACCTTCTTGCTGTGAGGCGACAGCGCTAACCACTACACCACCGTGCCGCCCTATGTTGTGTTTTAATTAATTAATAATAGCCTCAATGAGGCTGTAGCTCATACTGGCCACTGTTGTTGTGTGCGAGTTTGAAATCCGATCAATCTTGTGGGAGGAGTAACGATTTTTGTGAAATTGCATATGACCCCTGTGTAGCCACATCCATGGCAGGTGGCGCCACCTGGTGGTGAACAACTCTTGCTGGTATATGTCTTTAGAGTCTTCTGGGTGAGTTTCAGTGAAAACATCCCAGCAGTTTACAAAGAGTAGCGTTTAACTTGACGAGTCACCCAAAAATTTCAGATGCCTATAAAATCATAGATATGACAGGTGGTGCCACCATCTTGACAACTTTTATGCACACCCACCTGGGGAACATTGTATGCAAGTTTGATGGAAATCTGATCAATCCTGTCAAAGGAGTAGTGATTTTTGTAAATTGTGGATGGCCGATGACGAACGGCCGACAGACGGGCAACATGTGATCGCATAAGCTCATCCGGCTTGGCCTGTGGCCGGATGAGCTAAAAAGTAATTGTTGGAAAATTGCTTTGGTATAAGAGGAATAACATATTTTGAGATATGCTGTTAGTGAATAAAAGATTTCAGGGGCAAAAGCAGACAATTTCATTTTTCTTGTTTTCTGCTATTTTTTTTGTCTGATTTCACTGATAAAACTAGCTGTTTCATAGAGGGGCAATCTGAATTGATATGCAATAAATAATTATTTGTCACAAAAAGTCAAACTTTATTAAAACAAAACTAAAAAGAGAGGTTTTGATCACCTTTGACATCAAAAACGGATAACTCCAAAATGTTTTATTTTGCAAAAAGAGAAGAATCCAAATTTAGTATACAACTTTTAAAATGTAATAAAATGGCAATTATGTGGTTTATGTGGTTTATTATATTGTGGTTTATGATTCAAGTAAAACAAATCTGATTTCTCTATAATAAAGCCATGGGCCAACCAACAAATAAAGGAGATGTTCAAGATTGTAGCATGTCATGTAGCAGTGCACTGCACTCTGAGTTGGATTCTTTCACAGAAAGACACCCATCATAAAAGGAAAGCAGATTTTGCAACTTTAACTTCTACAGTGTGGCCTGAAAGAATATCCCTGGACTGGTTTCCAAAAGAGCTAAATAGATCTGTTTCGACCTCGCTCTGACCATCACTACGGTCTAAAAAAGGAATGATCACCTTCGTGACCATATGTCAACAAAGTCATGTCCATGACCTCCGGAAGCAGAACGACTCGCGTTATAAATAGCAGAGATTGCTCTCAGTTCAGTCTCTCACCCTTGATCGCCTCGTACGAGACAGTAAGTAAGAGAGTCGTAAGGTAAGAAATCCTTATTTCTTTGCTTCACGTATCACTAATTCGTTACCTGCGTGGTACAGGTGCCTTGTGTCCCTGAGGATTGTTGTGGTTTGTGTATTTCTGAGCTGCGTGCTTAGCTTAATTTGCCGGTAGGCTGTAAGCTTGTTTTTTCAGGTATCCTTTTTGTTTGACATTATATGCACTAGATTTCCGGGTAATCGGAGTTTGTTACCATTGTGTGCCTATACCGCTGTTCGCAGCCGTGGGCTTAGTGTGAGCCCACTAAGTGCGTTTGCGCGCTGGTGTAGGCCACCGTAATACCTATGTTCTGTGGATTTTTTTCTGCTGTTGTCGCAGCCGGAAATTGCGTGAGCCTGTCCAACTGCTGTTACAGGCCACCTAGCGCTATACTTGTTTGAATTGTTATCATAATGCATTGAGTTGTTTGGATTTGTAATATACTCTTGCTATTGTGTTGTTGTTCACTGGTGTAGCCTGCTAGGTGCGTTTGCACACTGTGCAGGCCTCGGCAGTGTTCCCGTGCCACACCCTATACCCCTGTCTGCAGCTGGTGGGGCTAGTGTGTGCCCGCTAAGTGCATTCGTGCACTGGTGTGGGCCATCATAATACTGTGTGCTGTGTTTTTCCTGTTTCCATCAGGTGCATTCAGCTGCAGGCCGCAACAGTGCTCCTCTGCGACGCCCTCCTCTGCCACGCCCTATACCCCTGTTCGCAGCTGGTGGGGCTAGTGAGCACCCGCTAAGTGCATTCGTGCGCTGGTGTGGGCCACCATCGTGATCCTGTGGCATACCCTATACCACTGTTTGCAGCTGGTGGGGCTAGTGTGCACCCGCTAAGTGCATTCGTGCGCTGGTGCGGGCCATCATAATACTGTGTGCTGTGCTTTTCCTATTTCCATCAGGTGCATTCAGGTGCAGACTACGACAGTGCTCCTCTCCAACGTCCTCCTCTGCCACGCCCTATACCCCTGTTCGCAGCTGGTGGGGCTAGTGTGTGCCCACTAAGTGCATTCATGCGCTGGTGCGGGCCACCATCGTGATCCTGTGGCATACCCTATACCGCTGTTCGCTGCTGGTGGGGCTAGTGTGCACCCGCTAAGTGCGTTTGCGTGCTGGTGCGAGCCACCATAATACCTTGGTGGACTACTTGAGGAGGACTCCAGGCTTCAGACCGCCTAGGCCTCTGTGTGGCTGCGATGGTTTCCCACTACTGCAGGATTTGCAGGGCCTCGATGAGTTCCAGAGATGGGCACAGGGAGTGTCCAATGTGCCTTGGAGCTGCCCACGTGCTGGAGGACATGGACAACCCCTGCAGCGTGGCCTGCGACCTCTCCAGGGGGGAAAGACAGTGCCTGGCCAGCCAGGTGGGCAGCCATGTATGCGAGAGCCGAAGAGAGAGGTGACGCTCCCCCGACCAGCCGTCCATCTCCAGTAAGCATGGGCATAAGCACAAACGCAAGCATTCACGTGACTGGCAGCGGGAGTACCCCACAGGCCTGCCCAAAGAGAGGCGCCCAGACCTGCTAAGCACCCTGCCTCAGCTATGGTGACGGAGAATGGTAACACAGAGTCGCTCCAGATCCTCTCGGGTCTCCAGGCTCTGTCACAGAGGATGGACAGGCTGGAAGGTCATCAGGGCTCGTCATCTACTTCCCTGCCCCCGGGCCAGGGGGGGGTACCTTCTCATCCAGGCCTGAGAGCTATGGTGAGGAGGATGGGCGGGGCAATGTGGATGTGCTATCCCTCTACACTCCCCACCCAATGACGGACAACACAACACAACAGGTAGGGATGGCCTTGGGGGAGACCTGCATTCTGGCTCTGCAGAGCCGGCTGATGGCTCCACGGGGATGGAAGAGGCCCCTGTTAGCTCCCTGGTGTCACGGGTGCTGAGCGCTGCCAAGGTCCTGGGCCTTCAGGCGCCTGCACCTGCCCTGGCTCCTTTGGGAGGAGTTTGGGAGGGTGTCTCTCGCACTACCCCACCACCTCCTATACCTGTGGCGGATGATTACGCAGCAATGCTCAAGTCAACATGGGGCAAGTTGTCGCAATGCCCCCGGTTTGGCCGCATTGACTTCCCTGGGCCTTGCCCGCGTATCCCCCAATCCACTTTGCCCTCATAAGGAGTGCGCCAAGACAGACTGCCTGGCCACTCGCTCTTTTAATGCATCAGCACGAGCGGCCTGAATGGGTAACACTCTAGCCATCACCCTGGTGGCTCTATGGAAGACACTGAGCCCAGACGATCAGGACACCAGGGCCCTGGTGGACGCAGCTCTTTCTTCCCACTCCCAGCTGACACAAGATGTGGGGGATGCTATGGCCTCTGTGGTGCTGTGCCACAGACAGGTTTGGCTGGCGCAAACCTCCCTACAGGAAGCCATCAAGCAGGAGCTGCTGAGCCTCCCCATGGCTCCTGGGCACGTCTTTCATCCAGAATCCCAGGAGGTGCTTGATCGCACTGAGCACATTGTGGCATCTAGGGAAGCTGTCCAGCGTGTGTGCCGTAAGTCGGCTTCAACAGCCAGCCGGGCACCTATGGGTAGGTATAGGCTGTGTCAGCCCACCCGGCCTCCACCGGCGGGCAATGACCTAGTGGCCCCACAGGACTGGCGATTTCATGCACCCGACTGAAGTACGGGCCCAAATCCCCGACCCAGGGGAAGAAGAGGACTGCAGCGGGGCACAGGCAGGGGTGCAGGCCATGGCGGCAGTCCTGCATAGGAGCCTTAGGTCACCCGTCGATTGTCCTTCCCACCTGTCACGGCCCTCCTGGGAGGGGACTGCGCCAGACCCTTGAGTCGTGGCTACGGTGGGTCGCAGCTACTGACTGCGATTTTGACGGCGATCCCCTACATTTTCAGGAGTCAGGGTAACATCCATAAAAGACCCAGCTTTGATGTCCATACTCATCAAGGAGGTTCAAGAGTTACTTCTAAAAGGGGCCATCTCAGAAGTACCGCCCAGCGCACAGCTCACTGGGTTCTACTCCAAGTATCTTATTGTTCCCAAAAAAGATGGCGGTCATTGGCCTGTTCTTGACCTCAGGCCCTTGAACCGATATCTCAAGGTGCTGCCTTTCAAGATGGTCCACACAAGAGTGGTGATGCAGTCCATCCGGCAGGGGGAGTGGTTCACATCTCTGGACCTAAAGGACACATATTTCCACATCGCAACCTGCCCAGAACATAGGCCCTTCCTGCGCTTTGCCTTCCAGGGCAGGGTGTTCCAGTTCCAGGTCCTTCCTTTTGGCCTTTCCCTGGCCCCAAGGGTTTTTACTCGCATGGTGTCAGCTGCTCTGTCCCCCCTCCAGGCTCGAGGTCTGAAAATCCTACCCTACCTGGACGATTGGCTCATCTTCGCCCCCTCCCGAGAGCAGGTAGTGTGGGACACAGACACAGTTCTGGCCCACATCCAATCCTTGGGCTTCACGGTCAACCACAAGAAGAGCAACCTGCAACCCAGCCAACAGGTGGAATTCCTTGGCATCTTCCTCGACTCAGTCGGCATGACAGCATCTCTCACTCCATGGAGAGTGGACAGCTTGATTGAAATGCTGAAGCATTTCCACTTGGGCAGTCTTGTTACAGCTCGCAGAGTCCAGAAGCTGCTGGGTTTCATGGCCGCGGCAGCAGCAGTAATTCCTCTTGGCCTGCTGAGGGCATGCCCCCTGCAGTGCTGGTTCAATGCTTTCCATCTCCATCCAAAAGATGACAGGCAGGTGAGGCTGCATGTGTCTTGGACTTGCATCCAAGCTCTATGTCCTTGGAGGGACCAGGAGTTCCTGCTCCGAGGTGTCCCACTGGGGGGCCTTCCCCACAGGAGACAGGTCATCTCGATGGACACGTCCCTGACAGGCTGGGGAGCTGTCTGGGAAGGACGGTCGGTGAGGGGCATGTGGCAACCCCCGTGGATGTTGGAGCACATAAACGTCCTCGAACTGAACACCATCCATCTCACTTTTCGAAGATTCCTGCCAGTGTTGCAATACCAACATGTTCTTGTGAGAACAGACAGCACCTCAGTGGTGTATCATGTGAATCACCAAGGGGGCATGAGGTCCCGGCGGTGCATCCAGGTGGCGGAGGAGTTGCTGACATGGGCATGGCCATGACTCTCTTCACTGAGGGCAGTGCACATCCCGAGTGTGGAGAACAGAACGGCTGACATTCTCTCCAGGACGGGGCCACTCCTGGGAGAATGGAGACTGAACATGGACGTCATCAGCCAGATCTGGATGTGGTACGGTGTTGCACAAGTGGATCTCTTTGCATCAGCAGAGACAACACACTGCCCGGAATGGTACTCCCTCACGGGGCAGGGGGGCAGTCTGGGCCTGGATGCTCTGTCACAAGAATGGCCAACAAGCTTGTTGTATGCTTTTCCTCCACTCCCTCTCATAGTTCAGGTCCTCCGGAGGATCGGAGAGGGCCAACACTCAGTCCTGCTGGTTGCTCCATGGTGGCCGTCGAGGCCTTGGTGCCTGTACCTGCTCTGGCTGCTGCAGGGTCAGCCATGGCAGTTACCATGCAGAGCGGATCTTCTGTCACAGGCGGATGGGTGGATCTGGTATCCAAACCCAGGTGCCCTACGTCTATGGGTTTGGCCCCTGAAGAGTCCATCACTGAGCGGCTAGATGAGTCTGTTCACTCGATAACGCCAGGGCTCCATCTACTAGAGCTTGCTATGCACTCAGATGGTGGATCTTTTCAGATTGGTGTGCTGGCATGGGTCTTGAGCCAGCAGTTTGCCCTGTGCCACATGTTTTACACTTCTTGCAGTCCCATTTGGATCAAGGCAAGGCAGTCAGTACAATAATGGCCCTTTTCCACTACCCTTTTTCAGCTCACTTCAGCCCGACACGGCTCGCGTTTCGACTACCAAAAACCAGCACGACTCAGCTCGTTTCAGCCCTGCTTAGCCCCTAAAACTCGCACCGTTTTGGAGTGGGGCTGAAGCGAGCCAAACCGTGCCGAGTGAGGCTGGGGGCGTGAGCAGACACTCCCCTGTGCACTGATTGGTGAGGAGGCGTGTCCTCACATGCCCACACACGCCCCGCGAGCGCGCTGGGATCTGTAAACACCGCAAACCCGGAAGAAGAATAATTACGAATTACGAGAATTTCTGAAGCCTTATGCGCCTCGCCTCATCTATACGCTCTTGCCAGTATCTGTTGGCGTTGTCGGTGACAACAAGCCACAGCACCAAGACCAGCAACACTAACGACACCATGTCCTCCATGTTTATTGTTTACTATTCGGGTCGTGAGACTACTGCTTAAAAGATCACTGAATCAGTGACATACAGAGCATCGTGGACGAGTTCGCGGAGCGCAAGGCTCGTTGTATGCCCTTCAAATAATGCGCGCAGTAGGCTATTGATGTTTTATTATGAGCCATGTACAGTATGTCGCCTAATGTTTTTTTGTTTCTGAGTTACATGTTCGTTTGAAGGACTTAATGTACAAAATAACATAGTTGCACCCCGTAGTGTTGAAATTGGTAAACACAGTGCATTCAGTGAGGTTTGCACCGCCCTCCTTTTATTTCTGACTCTTCCTGTCACCGTTGCAACCTCTGAGCGCTCATTCGTATGCCCTTCAAATAACGTGCGCAGTATAGGCTATTGATGTTTTATTATGAGCCATGTACAGTATCCTAATGTTTTTTGTTTCTGAGTTACATGTTCGTTTGAAGGACTTGATGTACTAAATAACATAGTTGCACCCGGTAGTGTTGAAATTGGTAAACACCGCAGTTGCGGACATTTTGTAGCCTAAAATGATGTTATGATAAGCTTTAATAAAGGGCCCGGTCATTTGCCCCGCCCCCGGCCCGGCTCTGACTTGTTCCGCCACTGTCACTGATGTCACTGTTTGCGCTGCTTAACGACATCACATGACGTCCACCTACTTTCGCTAACTCCACCCAATGTGTCCACCCACTTCCAGCCAGCACGGTTCAGCGCGGTTGTAGTCGAAATGCAACTCCAACAGCCCCGCTCAGCTCGACTCAGCTCGACTCAGCACGGCACGGCTCAGCCGCGTTTGTAGTGGAAAAGTGGCATAAAGGTCTATGCTTCGGCCATTTCAGCCTTTCACCAGGGCGCAGACAACAGACCCCTGGGTAGGCATCCTTTGATTGGCCAGTTTTTGAAGGGAGCCCGCCGGTTGCGTCCAGGTTGCACCTTGCGGGCGCTGAGCTGGGATCTGCCTACAGTCTTAACATTGCTCACTGAAGGTCTGTATGAGCCTATTTCAGACGCAGATTTGTGATCTTTGTCCCTTAAGACTGCTTTTCTCTTGGCATTCTGTTCAGCAAAGCGGGTCAAAGAGCTGTGTGCTCTCTCCATTAGCGACGACTGTCTAAGGTGGTAGGCAGGAGGCACTGGCATGTTGCTTTGGCCAAATCCAGCTTTTCTGCCAAAGGTTCTTAATCAGCAGTCCATCAACCAGGTCCTGGAGGTGTCCCAATTCCAGCCTTCCTCTGCCTCGCAGGCAGAGCAGGACAAGTTGCTCACTTTGTGCCCAGTCAGGGCCTTGAGGGCTTATCTGGCCCGTACCCAGTCCTTGAGGAGAACGCACTCTCAACTTTTTGTCTGTTATGGGGCGGCGAAGCACGGGCTGCCGCTTTCCAAACAGAGGCTGTCTCATTAGCTGGTGGAGGTTATTTCCCACGCTTACAGGGCTCAGGGGATACCGGTCCCTTCAGGTATGAGGGCTCACTCAACCAGAAGTGTAGCTACATCTTGGGCTGCCCTTAGGGGTGTGGCAGCAGGCAATATCTGTGCAGCGGCTTCATGGGCTACACCATGCACTTTTACCAGATTTTACAGGGTGGACATAACTCGCCCAGCTCCAGTCAGCGACACCGCCCTCATGTCCGTGACCGAGCGAGGTTGTAATGATTAATTCTGGGTTCCTCGCAACTCTTTTGGTATGTGTCATCCCTTTTTTAGACCGTAGTGATGGTCAGAGCAAGGTCGAAACAGATCGTAAGTTACAAAGGTAACTATGGATCTGTGAGACCGAGGGATGACCGTCACTATCCTTGTCGCTCGGACCATCCTGAGGCACTCAAGGTAGGAGACTGAACCGGGAGCAATCTCTGCTATTTATAACGCGAGTCGTTCTGCTTCCGGAGGTCATGGACATGACTTTGTTGACATATGGTCTCGGTGATGGGCAGAACGAAGGTGATCATTCCTTTTTAAGACTGTAGTGATGGTCATCCCTCGGTCTCACAGATCCATAGTTACCTTCGTAACTTATAATTTGTGCATCGTAACCAGCTTAAATTTGAGACTAAACCAACTATCCATCATATGTGTATTAAAAAAAAAGAAAAAACATCCTGTTAACAGTGACTGATGTGTTTCACCATGAATTGAAAAAAAAAGCCAGAGACTCTTTTATGGCTACTCTGTAGAACATAAGTCTCAATAATCCACTATAAGTGTACCAGTAGATTGTCACCTTGTGTCTGCAAAGAATGTGGGAGATTTTTTTCCACACCATTATGGTGTGCTTTTTTTTTTTTACTTGTGAGGTGAGACAAATTGACTGGATTTGGCCTCTTTTTATGCCCAAACTGTGATACAGTCACCTGTTCATCAGAATTATTAAAGTTTTCCATGTTTTTATGCATTATTTGGTGAAATAAAATGTCAATTTAGCAAGCAAACCAAGAAAGGTCAACAAATCATGGCACAGCTATGATGGATAACATCATTAGCTTCAAAGTGCTGATTTGCTGAAATGGAGTTGTTGGCATTTACAAAAAATGGGACATACCATGTGTTGGCTTCTGAAGAAGTTTATTTATCATGTGTACACTTAAGCACAGTGAAATTCCTCTCTGCATTTAACCCATCTGAAGCACTGAATACACACATATACCCAGACCAGTGGGCAGCTATGCTATGGACCCTTTTCACGTGACGTCACGACAAACGCGGCCGCCATTTTGGACGTGTACTACCAGTAGTTTACCACAGCCAACATTGAGGAACGGCAGCAAAGAAAGTTTTTACTTTCAGCAAGACTTCCATCATGCCACTATATTGTTGTGCACCTGGATGTAGTAACCATCAACAAACAAGGCAAGGGTTATCATTTTATCGGATCCCGACGTAGAAGATGGATAGCGGCCATAAACAGATTGGCAGCCCTCGGCATACCAACGCTTGTGTAGTGACCACTTTGTTGGAGGTAAGACGAATAAAATTAGCCAGAAAAGGCATTACATTGCTGTTAACATTCTGTGGCGGCGAGTGTGTAACCAAATAGGCTAAAATAACCCATTGTAACCTCTTTGTTCTTCTGTAGTAGCTATTGTTGACTAGCTAATGTCAACAAGTAGCTGGTATGTTACTGTAGCAATGTTTACGTTCAGTCATTTGGATGACTGTTAAAACCTTTCAGTCTCAAGTTTTTCCTTTACTGTATTTACTAGTTTACTGTAATTATGATCCGGCAGCTATTTACACCGGATCCAGTGTAAATAGCTGCCGGAGCCAACGTCCAAGGTTCCGGAGTGCGCTCCGGCTTGCTCTCCCTCAAATTAAGCAGCGCGCGCCGGCTTGCTCCCGGAGTGCTCCGGCTTGCTCTCCCTCAAATTAAGCAGCGCGCGCCGGCTTGCTCCCGGAGTGCTCCGGCCGAGGTTCCCCTCAAATTAAGCAGCGCGCGCCGGCTTGCTCCCGGAGTGCTCCGGCCGAGGTTCCGGAGCACACTCCGGCCGAGGCTGCCCTCAAATTAAGCAGCGCGCTCCGGCTTGCTCCGGAGCAAGCCGGAGCGCGCTCCGTAACCTCGGCCGGAGCACTCCTGGAGCAAGCCGAAGCGCGCTCTGGAACCTCGGCCGGAGCACTCCTGGAGCAAGCCGGAGCGCGCTCCGGAACCTCGGCCGGAGCACTCCTGGAGCAAGCCGGAGCGCGCTCCGGAACCTCGGCCGGAGCACTCCTGGAGCAAGCCGGAGCGCGCTCCGGAACCTCGGACGTTGGCGTGTATGTGTATGGCGATGGGTTTTTAACGACATAGGTATACAGATCATGTGGGCCGAAGTCAGGTAAAGACGAGGGCTTCGTGTACTTCCGTACGTCAGTGAGCAATCCTGGTGGAAGCAGGTAAACGTCGTTCTCTAAGCCTGCTAACCTTAATTTTTGCAAATACCTCTCCCTCTGCTCACCCTGTAAATGCCCTACGTCGCTGGATAGTGAAGGTGTTTTCTGCATCTCGCTCCTTTTTCTTTTATGTTTTTCGTTTGTCGCCTTCCTCGCATTCAAACTGATTCGAGCCGAAGTCCACTACATGTCCAAAATGGTGGTCGCGTTTACGAAGGTCACGTGACTGAGAAGGGTCTATAGCACCTGGAGAGCAGTTGGGAGTTAGGTGCCTTGCTCAAGGGCACTTCAGCCCAAGGCCACCCCATGTTAACCTAACTGCATGTCTTTGAATTATGGGGGAAACCGGAACACCTGGAGGAAACCCATGCAGTCATGGGGAGAACATGCAAACTTCACACAGAAAGGCCACTGGGCTCGAACACAGAACATTTTTGCTGTGAGGGGACACTGCTAACAACTACACCACCGTGCCGCCCATGAAGCAAAGCCATGCGAATATAGGAGGATTTACAATGAAGATGTCTGGTTTTATGGAGGAAAAATCCTGCTGAACAGAAAGATGGCATCACAATTCTTCTGCTGATGGTATTGGTAAAAAACTTTGCAGGTTGGCACATGAGGTGGCACCTTTTACACTTGAACTCTTCAATTCAACTACAGGGTGTTAAAAGTAACTCTGCTTCACACTGCGAGTGATCACACCACCTTGTTATTGATTATATATATACACACACACACAGTGGTGCTTGAAAGTTTGTGAACCCTTTAGAATTTTCTATATTTCTGCATAAATATAATCTAAAACATCATCAGTTTTTCACACAAGTCCTAAAAGTAGATAAAGAGAACCCAGTTAAACAAATGAGACAAAAATATTATACTTGGTCATTTATTTAGTGAGGAAAATGATCCAATATTACATATCTGTGAGTGGCAAAAGTATGTGAACCTCTAGGATTAGCAGTTAATTTGAAGGTGAAATTAGAGTCAGGTGTTTTCAATCAATGGGATGACAATCAGGTGAGTGGGCACCCTGTTTTATTTAAAGAACAGGGATCTATCAAAGTCTGATCTTCACAACACATGTTTGTGGAAGTGTATCATGGCACAAACAAAGGAGATTTCTGAGGACCTCAGAAAAAGCGTTGTTGATGCTCATCAGGCTGGAAAAGGTTACAAAACCATCTCTAAAGAGTTTGGACTCCACCAATCCACAGTCAGACAGATTGGGTACAAATGGAGGACATTCAAGACCATTGTTACCCTCTCCAGGAATGGTCGACCAACAAAGATCACTCCAAGAGCGAGGCATGTAATAGTCGGTGAGGTCACAAAGGACCCTAGGGTAACTTCTAAGCAAATGAAGGCCTCTCTCACATTGGCTAATGTTAATGTTCATGAGGCCACCATCAGGAGAACACAGAACAACAATGGTGTGCATGGTAGGGCTGCAAGGAGAAAGCCACTGCTCTCCAAAAAGAACATTGCTGCTCATCTGCAGTTTGCTAAAGATCATGTGGACAAGCCAGAAAGCAATTGGAAAAATGTTTTGTGGATGGATGAGACCAAAATAGAACTTTTTGGTTTAAATGAGAAGCGTTATGTTTGGAGAAAGGAAAACACTGCATTCCAGCATAAGAACCTTATCCCATCTGTGAAACATGGTGGCGGTAGTATCATGGTTTGGGCCTGTTTTGCTGCATCTGGGCCAGGACAGCTTGCCATCATTGATGGAATAATGAATTCTGAATTATACCAGCGAATTCTAAAGGAAAATGTCAGGACATCTGTCCATGAACTGAATCTCAAGAGAAGGTGGGCCACTCAGCAAGACAATGACCCTAAGCACACAAGATGTTCTACCAAAGAATGGTTAAAGAAGAATAAAGTTAATGTTTTGGAATGGCCAAGTAAAAGTTCTGACCTTAATCCAATGGAAATGTTGTGGAAGGACCTGAAGCGTAAGGAAACCCACCCACATCCCAGAGTTGAAGCTGTTCTGTACGGAGGAATGGGCTAAAATTCCTCCGAGCTGGTGTGCAGGACTGATCAACAGTTACCAGAAATGTTTAGTTGCAGTTATTGCTGCACAAGGGGGTCACACCAGATACTGAAAGCAAAGGTTCACATACTTTTGCCACTCACAGATGTGTAATATTGGATCATTTTCCTCAATAAATAAATAACCAAATATAATAGCTTTTGTCTCATTTGTTTAACTGGGTTCTCTTTATCTACTTTTAGGACTTGTGTGAAAATCTGTTGATGTTTTAGGGCACATTTATGCAGAAATATAGAAAATTCTAAAGGGTTCACAAACTTTCAAGCACCACTGTGTGTATATATAGATCAGCTGGATAGTACAGTGGTAATGCTCACTGACTACGACGCTGGAGATCGGGGTTCAAATCCCGGTCGGGGCAAAACATCATCCAGTAAGGGTCCTTAGGCAAAAGGTTCCCCTCATGATACATCAGCCTACCTCAGGAATGAGTGAAAACATAACTGATAGTGTCATACCGGCTCAGACGTCGCCCGGGTCAACAAGGTCTGCGTCAGTTGCTAGGGAACCAGGAAATACGGATTTGCTGGAATGCTACTATACAAGCAATCCCAGAGAGAGGGGATACATGCAGAGAATGTGGGACCATTGGATACTTCGAAACCCACAATCAAGGCTAACAAAGAAACAGCTATTAGCCCAGTGTTCCAACATCCATAATCGAAATCTGCTATCACAACTAGAGATTAATGAAATACAACATTAGTGCCAGGAAGACAGGTCAGCGGGGAGATGTCATCATCCCCACAACCAGAGATTGGGTACCAAGCCCCAACAGCTAACAGCCTCAACACAAGAGCTGCTGACCTGAGAAGGAAGATCGTGACCCAACTGGAAACCTGGAGCCCCCGACGAATAACGAAGCTGAGTTGCCAAGTACCTTCAGAAGATCTACTAGTAGATGTGAATGCTGCTCTGAAGACAATCTCCACAAGAACCATCACTGAGACCAACAAGCTGATACACAGTACAGCAACAGTAATCATGGAGATGCTTGGACACAAGGTGGGCTCGGGACATAACAAACAGTATCCACCATGGAAGAGACGATTAGAGGCCAAGATAAAGGCAGCAAGGAGAGAAGTTAGCCAGCTAGCTGAACTACAGAAAGGGAACATGGTGAATAAAGGGGCGCCCAGGAAGTACAACTCACTCTCCATACCAGAGGCACTCGAAACTGCCAAACAGCGACTAACAGCTCTGGCCACCCGGTTGAGGAGATACAACCAGCCAAGGTGTACTCTCAATGGCAGGGGAACAACAACCGGTCAGACCCACCAAGAGCTGAGGTGGAAAAATACTGGAAAGACATATGGGGCAATTCCATGTAAATGTCAACCTCACCATGCAAAAATAAAGCAACATGTAATACATCAAAACCACTCCGGGAGATATCGCCTAGGCCTGTATTTTACAGATGTGAATAAGTTGAACCAATTTGTCACAAGAATTGTTCCCTTCGCCTTAATATGTCAGTCTTTCTTTCTTATAATGTAAAACCCAAGCTAAAATCAACTTTGATCATGTACAATTCTATATTATTGCCACAAGCCACAGAAATGTATGCTAAAATCCACAAAACAGCAAAACAATAGCCATCCTAAATATTATTTAAGAACTTTGATAGTTTTAGCTGATATTTAGAGAGTTTTTCAAAGGGTTATGGTGGTTAAATTGCTGATTTTCTAAACATATGCCATGTCTATTTCAGACGCGTCACATCCATAACGGAATTTCGTCACATCCATAACGCTGACTTTTCCTTCCGAAACTCTGCATAAAATACAAAATATTTTAAACAAAGATTTAATATTCACCTTGGACCCCTCTATCAAATGGATATCTCCATTTCGACATTAGGTTTACAATTTCACAGAGTTTGATAAAAATGTACAGTCACCCAAGAAAAGTGATACTTTTTCTGTCACATCCATAACGCATCTTTTATTGGCATTTTCTGGCATGCCCTAGATGTACTATGGGAATTGTTCTTGTTCTATCACTTCTCCAGTATGGTACAGCCTTAAAATATGCAACACCTGTTTAAATACTGGGAGACAATAAAACATGCACTGGGTCATTTGTTGCCATTTTGAGTTCAAGTGTCACGTCCATAACGCTGGAATTGCTCTATGGGAAAGAAAGGCACCACACAACACCGATGCCCAATGGTTAGTGGACCTAAGAGCTGACCACAGCAACCTCCCAGAACAAGAACCAGTAACCATCTCAATGGCAGACGTCCAAGAAAGAGTGTCAAAGATGAAGAGCTGGACAGCACCAGGCCCCGATATGATCCATACGTACTGGCTGAAGAAGCTAACTGCACTCCATGAACGCCTAGCAGCACAGATGAACCAGCTGCTGAGGGATGGAACCCACCCAGAATGGCTAACCCAAGGCAGGACAGTCCTAATCATGAAGGACCCCCAGAAGGGACCCATCCCATCCAACTACCGGCCAATTACCTGTCTCTGCACAACATGGAAGGCCCTGTCAGGCATCATTGCGGCAAAAATGAGTAAGCATATGGCTCAATACATGAGCGAGGCACAGAAAGGAATTGGCAGTAACACCAGAGGAGCCAAGCACCAGCTACTGGCCGATAGAACAGTCGCCCGAGACTGTAAGAAGAGACAGACCAACCTGTGCACTGCCTGGATTGACTACAAGAAAGCCTACGACTCAATGCCACACACATGGATACTGGAATGTCTGGAACTGTATAAGATCAACAGGAACCTAAGGACCTTCATACAGAACTCAATGGAAATGTGGAAGACAACCCTAGAGGCCAACTCAAAACCCATTGCCCAAGTCAACATCAAGTGCGGCATATACCAAGGAGATGCGCTATCACCACTGCTGTTCTGCATAGGCCTGAACCCCCTCAGTCAGATCATCACGAAGAGCGGCTACGGGTACCGATTCCGTAGTGGGGCAACAACCAGCCACCTGCTCTACATGGATGACATCAAGCTGTATGCCAGGAATGAGCAAGAAATAGACTCGCTGATCCACACCACCCGGATCTACAGCGATGACATAGGGATGTCATTCGGATTGGACAAGTGTGGCCGGATGGTCTCAAAGAGAGGCAAGATGATCCGGACTGAAGGGATTGACCTACCAGAGGGCAACATAGGTGATATCCAAGACAGCTACAAGTACCTTGGCATCCCACAGGCTAATGGAAACCATGAAGAGGCCACAAGGAAGTCAACCACAGCCAAATACCTCCAGAGAGTAAGGCAGGTCCTGAAAAGTCAGCTGAATGGTAAAAACAAGGTCCGAGCCATCAACATGTACGCACTACCAGTCATCAGATACCCTGCTGGTATCATAAACTGGCCAAAGGAGGAGATAGAAGCCACAGATATCAAGACTAGAAAGCTCCTCACCATGCATGGAGGGTTCCACCCCAAGTCCAGCACCCTGAGACTATACACTAAGCGGAAAGAGGGAGGCCGAGGGCTAGTGAGCGTCAAGACCACGGTCCAGGATGAAACATCGAAAATCCGAGAATACATCAGAAAGATGGCCCCAAAGGATGAACTGCTAAGTGAATGTCTCAGGCAGCAGAACCCTGATGAGAGTGCAGAGGAGAAGGAGGAGGAACAGACAACCTGGAGAGACAAACCCCTACATGGCATGTACCACCGTCAGATAGAGGAAGTGGCTGATATCAAGAAATCCTACCAGTGGCTGGATAATGCAGGACTGACAGACAGCACAGAGGCACTAATCATGGCAGCACAAGAACAGGCCATAAGCACAAGAGCCATAGAGGCCAGGATCTACCAGAGTAGATCAGACCCAAGATGCAGACTGTGCAAAGAAGCCCCTGAAACAGTCCAGCACATAGTAGCAGGGTGTAAGATGCTAGCTGGATCAGCGTACATGGAGAGGCACAACCAAGTGGCTGGGATAGTATACAGGAACATCTGCAACCAGTATGGAATAGAAATACCCAAGTCCCAATGGGCCATACCACAGAAGGTGGCTGAGAACAACAGGGCCAAGATTCTGTGGGACTTCAGCTTCCAGACTGACAAACAGATCCTGGCTAACCAACCGGACATAGTGGTGGTGGACAAAGAGCAGAAGAGGGTGGTGGTGATAGATGTGGCGATCCCAGCTGACGCCAACATCAGGAAGAAGGAACATGAGAAACTTGAGAAGTATCAAGGGTTGAAAGAGCAGCTGGAACGGATGTGGAAGGTCAAGGGTTGCGTGGTCCCCGTGGTAATGGGGGCACTTGGGGCAGTAACCCCCAAACTGGGAGAGTGGCTCCAGCAAATCCCAGGAACAACATCTGAAGCCTCAGTCCAGAAGAGCGCAGTCCTAGGAACATCGAAGATACTGCGCAGAACCCTCAAACTCCCAGGCCTCTGGTAGAGGACCCGAGCTTGAGGATGACATGGATACCACCCCCCCGCCGGGGGTGAGAAGGAGATTTATATATGTTTATATATATATATATATATAGTTACCCCAAATGGTTTATTCTTTACATAACAACTGAATGCATGGGAATGGAATGGATGCTTCATAGAACTGACCTCAATGCTTAATTAATGTGCTCCCCAGCAAGTCATATTACATATGGTGCCCTTCAAGATTATTGACATCCCTTGTAAAGATTATTAAAAATGGGTTAGAAAAAAATCCACATTTTGGTGAAGTAGCTTCATCTCACACTGAAAAAAAGAGAAAAAAAAAGTTGAGATAAATTTATTCAGAGAAAAACAAATCCCTTATCAAGAAATTTATTATTTTTGACAAAAACACATGTGCCACTATTATTGGCACTCTGCATTTAATACTTTGTACACCCTCCCTTTGCCAGTAAAACAGCACTGAGTCTTCTCCTATAACATTTTGTAAGGTTGGAGAATACAGAGCAGGGCATCTGAGACCATTCCTCTTTACACAATCTCTCCAGATAATCCAGGGTTCTAGGCCCTCTCTTGTGCACTCTTTTCTTCAGCTCACCCAACAGGTTTTCAATGGGGTTTAGGTCCAGGGACTGAGATCGCCATGGCAAAAGCTTGATTCTGTTGTCAGCTAACCATTTTTTGTTGACTTGGACATATGCTTCTGATCATTGTCCTGCTGGAAGATTCAATAATGACCCAGTTTTAGTTTCCTGGCAGACGCAGCCAAATTTTGATTTAACATGTCCTAGTATTTCATGAAGTCCATGATCCCATGTACCCTAACAAGGTTTCCAGTGCCTTTGGAAGAAAAACAGCCCCAAAACATCACAGAACTTCCACCATAGTTTACAGATCGGACAGGGTTCTTTTCATTATACTCATCCTTCCTTTTACGCCAAACTCACCTTCAGTGTTTATTCCCAAAAAGCTAAATTTTTGTTTAATCAGACCATAGAACACAGCTCCGGTCAAAGTTGTAGTAGTATTTTGTAAACTTCAGGTGCTTAGATTTGTGGTTAAGTGAGAGAAAAGGCTTTTTTTTTTTTTTGCATATCTTCCAAATAATCTCTTGGCATGGAGGTGGCATCTGATGGTAGTCTTGAAGACTTGGAAATCCCAAGATTTTGCTTTTTCTTGTAATTCCCCAATTTCTTGTAATTCCTCTCTTACCACCTTACATATGCACTGTACATGGGGGCAACATAAACTTGTCATTTTTCAAACAAGTTTGTAACAGTTCCAGTTGATGTTCACTTTTTATTGTGGCCCTAACACTAGAAATGGGCATTTTTTTTGGTGAGTAGCTGTTTTTTGTTTGTTTTTTTTAATTTAATAACCATTCCCTGACTTATGAAGGTCAACACACTTCTCCCTCATTTGGTTTGTGTGTTCTTTTATCTTTCCAATGTTGATGGATGACAAAAGGAATTTACCCTCAGTGTCACCTCATATTTGTACCCCAGTTCATCAAGAGGTCATGCACGACAGCTTGAAAGTTCCTACACACTCAAATCAACACAAAAATCCATCCATCCATTATCTGTAGCCACTTATCCTGTACAGGGTCGAAAGCAAGCTGGAGCCTATCCCAGCTGACTATGGGCGAGAGGCAGGGTACACCCTGGACAAGTCACCAGGTCATCCCAGGACCTTCTTGTGAGACAACAGTGCTAACCACGACACCACTGTGCTGCCCCTCAACACAAAAATATACAATTTAAATGGGAAAGATGCTTCAGTTACATTGTGTTCATTATCATTTCCAGGGATGCCAATAATAGTGGCACATGTGTTTTTGTTGAAAATAATTATTTCTTAATAAGGGATTTATTTTTCTCTGAATAAATTTATTTCAATTAATGGTTGGATTTTTTCTCATTTTTTTCAGGGTGAGATAAAGCTAGTTCACCAAAAGGTGGATTTTTTCAAATTCTTTTTACTAATCTTTACAAGGGGTGCCAATAATCGTGGAGGGCACTGTAATACCTATAATGTTACCTAGGAGGTTTTGAGATAAGCCTGTCAAATAATTCAACCTTGCTTTTAATAATTTGTTTACAGAACGTATGAATGTCATATAGGTCTAATAAAAGTGTTTTTGACATATGCAAATGTTTACAAACAATAAAAAGGATTTTACAAACAATTATATAAGTTGTTGTCACGATAAAGTGTAATTTAAGTGCAATACAATTGCTGCCATAACTGTTATTATTTAAGCTCGTTTTTAAAGCAGCATTAAGTCACATGTACAGTGGTGCTTGAAAGTTTGTGAACCCTTTAGAATTTTCTATATTTCTGCATAAATATGACCTAAAGCATCATCAGATTTTCACACAAGTCCTAAAAGTAGATAAAGAGAAACCAGTTAAACAAATGAGACAAAATATGATACTTGGTCATTTATTTATTGAGAAAAATGATCCAATATTACATATCTGTGAGTGGCAAAAGTATGTGAACATCTAGGATTAGCAGTTAATTTGAAGGTGAAATTTGAGTCAGGTGTTTTCAGTCAATGGGATGATAATCAGGTGTGAGTGGGCACCCTGTTTTATTTAAAGAACAGGGCTCTATCAAAGTCTGATCTTCACAACACAAGTTTGTGGAAGTGTATCATGGCATGAACAAAGGAATTTTCTGAGGAACTCAGAAAAAGCGTTGTTGATGCTCATCAGGCTGGAAAAGGTTACAAAACCATCTCTAAACATTTGGACTCCACCAATCCACAGTCAGACAGATTGTGTACAAAAGAGGGAAATTCAAGACCATTGTTACCCTCCCCAGGAGTGGTTGACCAACAAAGATCACTCCAAAAGCAAGGCATGTAATAGTCGGCGAGGTCACAAAGGACCCCTGGGTAACTTCTAAGCAACTGAAGCCCTCTCTCACATTGGCTAATGTTAATGTTCATGAGTCCACCATCAGGAGAACACTGAACAACAATGGTGTGCATGGCAGGGTTGCAAGGAGAAAGCCACTATTCTGCAAAAAGAACATTGCTGCTTGTCTGCAGTTTGCTAAAGATCACATGGACAAGCCAGAAGGCTATTGGAAAAATGTTTTGAGGATGGATGAGACCAAAATAGAACTTTTGGGTTTAAATGAGAAGCGTTATGTTTGGAGAAAGGAAAACACTGCATTCCAGCATAAGAACTTTATCCCATCTGTGAAACATGGTGGTGGTACTATCATGATTTAGGCCTGTTTTACTGCATCTGGGCCAGGATGGCTTGCCATCATTGATGGAACAATGAATTTGAATTATACCAGCAAATTCTAAAGGAAAATGTCAGGACATCTGTCCATGAATTGAATCTCAAGAGAAGATGGGTCATGCAGCAAGACAATGACCCTAAACATACAAGTTGTTCTTCCAAAGAATGGTTAAAGAAGAATAAAGTTAATGTTTTGGAATGGCCAAGTCAAAGTCCTGACCTTAATCCAATTGAAATGTTGTGGAAGGACCTGAAGCGAGCAGTTCATTTGAGGAAACCCGCCAACATCCCAGAGTTGAAGCTGTTCTGTATGGAGGAATTCCTAAAATTCCTCCAAGCCGGTGTGCAGGACTGATCAACACTTACCAGAAATGTTTAGCTGCAGTTATTGCTGCACAAGGGGGTCACACCAGATACTGAAAGCAAAGGTTCACATACTTTTACCACTCACAGATATGTAATATTGGATCATTTTCCTCAATAAATAAATGACCAAGTATAATATTTTTGTCTCATTTGTTTAACTGTGTTCTCTTTATCTACTTTTAGGACTTGTGTGAAAATCTGATGTTTTATGTCTTATTTATGCAGAAATATAGAAAATTCTCAAGGGTTCACAAACTTTCAAGCACCACTATACTCAATGGAACTCATATGGACAACCAATAGACCCCTTTCACATGATGTCACCGCGCCGCGAGATTTTGTTAGGCGCCATATTGGAAGACCAAGTACATGCACTCACAATATAAAACAAAGTACGAGCGAGAGTAAAGTGACACGATGGATGATAATTCGGGTTATGTGAGTACATTACCAGCTGCAAGGGCACGGTATGTGGAGAAACTGGCTGTGATTGATGGGTTTGACCCATATGATAAGACTCGCGGCAAGGGAGAATGGAAACATAAGGAGGACTGGACACCAATTCTGCCATCTGTTTGCTACCCAGACATTGTAAACTATTTGTTGTTTACACCCAGTGCCTACACTCAGTGTTCGAACTATGCCGATATTTTCGGGGGGTCCCTTTTTTTCCCTTGGAGGGGGGGGGGGGGGGGGGGGGGGTGCTTGCGCTTGTCTCGGAGCGCGGATCTCCAAACACATGAGAAGCCTATCTTACGCACATATCACGCGGACTCCACACCTCCACACACACATTGCGTCTGAAGTCATAACTCATCAGGGGAAATCGTGTCCACATTGGCATGTTCAAAAAACAACCTCGCGTCAACAATGATACCACACGCAAGAAAATAAAAAACAGTCAGGCTACTCAACAACCAACCTGGCAGCAGCGAGCAAGCCCCAAACCATCCTAAATTATTGTTATTATTATTATTAAATTGTAGAAGTCTGGGAGGCTTGCTCCTCATATAGTTATCAACTTGGAGCCAATTTAGCATGTTTTAAATCTGAATTTCTTGCGTTTGCTTACCTCAAATGTCCACAGATCATGCACAGACTTATCCATTATATCCACAGTTTTTTGCCAAGTCTCACACAGGTTTCTTTGAAGTCTACTGTTGGGCCAATAAATCATAAATAAAACAGCTCAGATTTGTTTGTTTAAGTCGTTTGCCATTCCACTTTATTCTCGTGGGTTCACATACCGCTGCCGTTATTTTCCCCTAATCACGGGCTTGTTGGTCTTCCAAAATGGCACAGGGTCTGTTTACTTCCGGTTTCGGGTGACGTCAGTGAAAGGGGTCTATAGAGATCTTGCAGTCACGTGACCGGAAAGTACACAACCGCCATCGTGTCGGTCAAAAACACCGCTGAATACTGCTGCACTCGTGTACAGAATGGATCAATTTCAACCGACGGACTACACGGCTCATTTTTCTAATGAACAGATAACTAGATATATGTCTAAAATAAACGATCTACAGATTTGTGACCCTTATGGCTTTCCGGACGGAGTTTTCACGACCGGATTTTGAACTGCCAGCGGAATACCCGGACGTGTATGATTACCTCATCAACTTTCCCTCGCTGTTCAGTGGTGAAGCACTGCGTGCTTATAAATCTCTGGACAGTTTTCTTTACAGAAATTCAGGATTTGTCAGCGACTCAGATGTGGCATCTTGTAAGCAAGAAAATAATCCTCATTGGATAGGTAAGTCACTTAAGTATTGAGTATAGCACTGACCAGCCGATTATAGACCCTTTTCAGTCACGTGACCTTCGTAAACGCGACCACCATTTTGGACATGTAGCGGACTTCGGCTCGAATTGGTTTGAATGCGAGGAAGGCGACAAACGGAGAACATACAAGAAAAAGGAGCGAGATGCAGAAAACACCTTCGCTATCCAGCGACGTAGGGCATTTACAGGGTGAGCAGAGGGAGAAATAACAACAGTAACGACACATTAGCAACGCCGTACAGAAATAACGGTTTATGGCACAGACCCTTTCGGTTCTCGCTCATCTAGCTGCTACAATGACTGCTTAGACTGCAACAATAATACCTAACACACATTTAAGTATCCGTCGTAAAGATGTGAAACTCATCGAGTGACGAGTGTGTTCATTGATAAGCTAACACAATCTAAAAGTAGACATACCATCACACTGCCCTGGCGCTGTGTACAGTTTACCTTCTATGGTTTGTGCACTCGCTATTTGCCATTACTTTCTCCAACCCAGTGTTACAGATTACAGGGAACGGCCTGGATTTAAGAGACAAATACATGCTCCTATTGTTTTGAACACTTATTTGTAGGCAGTGCTTTAATTTGTAAAGTGGGAGCTCCCGGAGCGCAGAGGATGAGCGGCTCCGGTGCGGAAAAAAAAGGGGGCGGGGCGCGGCGCTGCGCTTCTGGGCATGTTTTGTAATAACACTGCAAATTAAGTTCATCTGCAGATATTTTGTGGATGTCGTTTCATGAGAGAAATCACCAACAAGACAGATATCAAAATCAGACATTAACACTAAATAAACTTGCATTTTTTATTTAATTATTCGGGTTTTTTTTTTTTTTTTGTTACATAGTCAAGAGAGGTGTCGGATCACCGGATCCAGTGTAAATAGCTGCCGGAGCCAACGCCCGAGGTTCCGGAGCGCGCTCCGGCTTGCTCCCCCTCAAATTAAGCGCTGTTTGTAGGACACTGCCTCTGATCTGTCCTACAGTCTACCAACAGCAAAGGAACACAATGCTAGCTAATGTCGTTAGCTAATAGCTACTACAGAAGAACAAAGAGGTTACAATGGGTTATTTTAGCCTATTTGGTTACACACTCGCCGCCACAGAATGTTAACAGCAATGTAATGCCTTTTCTGGCTAATTTTATTCGTCTTACCTCCAACAAAGTGGTCACTACACAAGCGCTGGTATGCCGAGGGCTGCCAATCTGTTAATTTTTTTTAATGGCCGCTATCCATCTTCTCCGTCGGGATCCGATAAAATGATAACCCTTGCCTTGTTTGTTGATGGTTACTACATCCAGGTGCACAACAATATAGTGGCATGATGGAAGTCTTACTGAAAATAAACACTTTTTTTGCTGCCGTTCCTCAATGCTGGCTGTGGTAAACTACGTCCAAAATGGCGGCTGCGTTTGTCGTGACGTCACGTGAAAAGGGTCCATAGAATAAGGTAATTCCAAATCGTCCGTGTTGTTTACATGGATCTGGCGTTGGAGAGGTAGAGGCTTGGCAGTGGAGGTTTGAGTAGCTGTTTTCTGAGCTTAGTCAACAGGCCGGCTCTGCCTGTAGCCTCGCTTTTGCTTCGGCTCCCGGCGCGGCCTCCTTCCCTTTGCTTCCGATAACAATCCACGGAGACCCCGCTGGTCTCGCAATCTGGTCTCGTCCGGAATGTTTTTTTGTTTTTTTCTCGTCCGTAATGTTGTGCATGCGATGGAAATCGCTACAAACCGTCATTTTCTGCTAGAAACCAATGTCCAGTAAGTCCATACGGTTGTAGTGGATATTGAAGTCCGGTACAGACGAACAACACGCAAAAATACACACAAAAAACATAAAAAACGTGCACAGGTAGGGAGAGCTTGTAGCCGCAGCCGTTGTAGTAGAATTGTATATAGTAGGGTTTTCCAGAAGAAAAGGTAGAAGTAGAAGGCGGAATATGGCGTTTGACCGACACGATGGCGTCTGTCACAATCTGGATCGGCTGTGCCGTCACATGCAAGATCTCTATAGGCAGGTCTGTTGTCACTTACAGGCATGCTTGATTGAAATCACTTGTTACTTTGCCCCACCTTGCACTATGTTGATTTGAACACACTCCCAAACCTTTCATATTGGCTCTTTAGAGTTGCTTTCTATTCTGAATCTAGCTTGAAACATACCATTCTCTTTTTGGGTCACCAAAGTAACAACATGTCAGGAGAGAAAAAAAAAAAGTCTAAAGCTATTTCAATCCAGAAATCCCAAATCCTTGAAGGTCTGACTTTAAAGTGCACACATGACTTACATTCTCCTCTTTGTTTTACTTAAAGTCCATGATAATTCAACTTTAGTCATAATAAAACAGAGGCTTTACAGCAGCTGTGGCAGTGAAAGAGTGTAGTAGTACAACAGATTATTCATGTTGCCCATTACTCATGCACCCAGAAGTAATTCTCTTTCTTTATGGCAAGACTTATTATGCTGAATCATATGGATAATAGCTTCCTTTTCTAGTAAATGTGATAAAAATGAGGAGTTTCTCTATAAAAAAGCTTATACTCCGAAGGACCAATTACACAAATTATGTATAGCACTCTAGTTTACACATTTTGCGTCAATATTAAATAAAACTGTGTTGGAAGATTTCAGCATTTTATTTTATTTTTTTACACAGTTATACAATTAGCCTGTGAATTTGGTTACAGCATTCAACACGATATGTGCAAACTGATCTGCTCTACACATACTCAGTATCAGGTTTTTAATGCGCAAGCTATTTGATTTAGCAGAACAGCAGCCAGCACATAGTCTGATGATGACATTGGCTTGCCATTTCATTTTCATTTTATTGTATGCTGTTCTACATACAATATCATATTTTATATTATAATCACTTCAATATGTAAATCAGTAAGAAAATCCACAGCTCAGTGGTCACTGAACACATCTGAATATACTTTCCATTTCTCAGAGACGATGTAAACAACGCTGCTAATGCCAGACATTTAGAAGCTCGTCAGTGATTACTTATTACTCAGAGTATAATATACCAGCCCTTTGCGGTTAAGGTTGAAGACCCCTGCTTACAACCCCCTGGAAATTAGTGGAATGATAGTAACTCAGGTGACAGATTTCAGTGGGGAATTTTAACTAATGAGGTTACTCAGATACTGTTGCATTAACACTAGCTCTCTCTATCTTCACCTGAACGTTAGCTTGCTACTTGTTTTTAACAGCCATAGTCAACGTGCTCTTGAAGCGGGTAAAGGCTGGTTTATGTTGTCGCTATAGACCCTTTTCACGTGACGTCACGACAAACGCGGCCGCCATTTTGGACATGTACTACCAGTAGTTTACCACAGCCAACATTGAGGAACGGCAGCAAAGAAAGTTTTTACTTTCAGCAAGACTTCCATCATGCCACTATATTGTTGTGCACCTGGATGTAGTAACCATCAACAAACAAGGCAAGGGTTATCATTTTATCGGATCCCGGTAGATGCTGACTGACGGAGAAGATGGATAGCGGCATACCAACGCTTGTGTAGTGACCACTTTGTTGGAGGTAAGACGAATAAAATTAGCCAGAAAAGGCATTACATTGCTGTTAACATTCTGTGGCGGCGAGTGTGTAACCAAATAGGTTAAAATAACCCATTGTAACCTCTTTGTTCTTCTGTAGTAGCTATTGTTGACTAGCTAATGTCAACAAGTAGCTGGTATGTTACTGTAGCAATGTTTACGTTCAGTCATTTGGATGACTGTTAAAACCTTTCAGTCTCAAGTTTTTCCTTTACTGTATTTACTAGTTTACTGTAATTATGATCCGGCAGCTATTTACACCGGATCCAGTATAAATAGCTGCCGGAGCCAACGTCCAAGGTTCCGGAGCGCGCTCCGGCTTGCTCCCGGAGTGCTCCGGCCGAGGTTCCCCTCAAATTAAGCAGCGCGCGCCGGCTTGCTCCCGGAGTGCTCCGGCCGAGGTTCCGGAGCACACTCCGGCCGAAGTTCCCCTCAAATTAAGCAGCGCGCTCCGTAACCTCGGCCGGAGCACTCCTGGAGCAAGCCGGCACGCGCTGCTTAATTTGAGGGGAACCTCGGCCGGAGCACTCCGGGAGCAAGCCGGCGCGTGCTGCTTAATTTGAGGGGAACCTCGGCCAGAGCACTCCGGGAGCAAGCCGGCGTGCACTGCTTAATTTGAGGGGAACCTCGGACGGAGCACTCCGGGAGCAGGCCGGAGCACTCCGGGAGCAAGCCGGAGCACGCTCCAGAACCTCGGACGTTGGCGTGTATGTGTATGGCGATGGGTTTTTAACGACATAGGTATACAGATCATGTGGGCCGAAGTCAGGTAAAGACGAGGGCTTCGTGTACTTCCATACGTCAGTGAACAATCCTGGTGGAAGCAGGTAAACGTCGTTCTCTAAGCCTGCTAACCTCAATTTTTGCAAATATCTCTCCCTCTGCTCGCCCTGTAAATGCCCTACGTCGCTGGATAGTGAAGGTATTTTCTGCATCTCACTCCTTTTTCTTGTATGTTCTCCGTTTGTCGCCTTCCTCGCATTCAAACCGATTCGAGCCGAAGTCCACTACATGTCCAAAATGGTGGTCGCGTTTACGAAGGTCACGTGACTGAAAAGGGTCTATAGTAGTAGTTAATTGGCTGTGTGCATGTGTAGCTGCAGCCTCATGTTATCAGTTAGGGGGTTGCAGATGGATGTAAGTACAGGAAGGTGCTTATTTACAAGCATGTGCATAACACTACAAGAACATTGGGCAAAGGCAGAGTCATGAAAACAGACATGGGTCATGCGTGGCACAAATGGGATGTCAGAACAAATACAAATCAGAATAGAAAATAAACAAAACAGACTCACAATACAGAGCTAACAGAGACTCAAAGGCTTGGTAAACAGAGACGTAGAGTACACGATGTATAGTTCACAAATTTTTTTTGTGCACATGCAATCCTTTTCATTCATGCACCGTAATTGTGCTCTGAACTGGGACAAGTGTGTAATGATTAGTTTTTGTGGCATACTCGGTGCACACAATATGCGCGTGGACGAGAGTAACATCTCGAAGCACAACAAACATGCATGGACACTCACAGATGTGACATGTTACTTAACATAAAGTGTATAGATTTTGTGTTGGGGAGAAATGAGCTGGGATATCAGCTAATGCTTTGTTTAAACATATTGTAAAATTTTTATCTACATTATCTGTCTAAATGGTAACATTTTATTATTTCATGATGACGTAAATGGACCAATCTGAAGATTTTCCTTGGTCAGTGATTGCTGGATCCTTGGATAATCAAAGCGACATCAATCCAAGATACAAATTTTTGAAATAAGTGAAATGTAGAAATGTTTCACGAAGCCTGTATCTGTGAGGTGCATGACAAGGACTCTGTGATGAAATCCTTCTAACCTCTCAAGCTCAGTGTAATGGTATCCTAATAAACCTGCAATGCTACAGTGGTGCTTGAAAGTTTGTGAACCCTTTAGAATTTTCTATATTTTTGCATAAATATGACCTAAAACATCAGATTTTCACACAAGTCCTAAAAGTAGATAAAGAGAACCAAGTTAAACAAATGAGACAAAATTATTATACTTGGTCATTTATTTATTGAGGAAAATGATCCAATATTACATATCTGTGAGTGGCAAAAGTATGTGAACCTTTGCTTTCAGTATCTGGTGTGACCCCCTTGTGCAGCAATAACTGCAGCTAAACATTTCTGGTAACTGTTGATCTGTCCTGCACACCGGCTTGGAGGAATTTTAGTCCATTCCTCCATACAAAAAAGCTTCAACTCTGGGATGTTGGTGGATTTCCTCACATGAATTGCTTGCTTCAGGTCCTTCCACAACATTTCGATTGGATTAAGGTCAGGACTTTGACTTGGCCATTCCAAAAGATTAACTTTATTCTTCTTTAACCATTCTTTGGTAGAACGACTTGTGTGTTTAGGGTCGTTGTCTTGCTGCATGGCCCAACTTCTCTTGAGATTCGGTTCATGGACAGATGTCCTGACATTTTCCTTTAGAATTTGCTGGCATAATTCAGAATTCATTGTTCCATCAATGATGGCAAGCCGTCCTGGCCCAGATGCAGCAAAACAGGCCCAAACCATGATACTACCACCACCATGTTTCACAGATAGGATAAAGTTCTTATGCTGGAATGCAGTGTTTTCCTTTCTCCAAACATAATGCTTCTCATTTAAACCAAAAAGTTCTATTTTGGTCTCATCTGTCCACAAAACATTTTTCCAATAGCTTTCTTGCTTGTCCATGTGATCTTTAGCAAACTGCAGATGAGCAGCAATGTTCTTTTTGGAGAGCAGTGGCTTTCTCCTTGCAACCCTGCCATGCACACCATTGTTGTTCGGTGTTCTCCTGATGGTGGACTCATGAACATTAACATTAGCCAATGTGAGAGAGGGCTTCAGTTGCTTAGAAGTTACCCAGGGGTCCTTTGTGACCTCACTGACTATTATGCCGCTTTTCCACTACAAACGCGGCTGAGTCGGGCTGAGCCGTGCCGTGCTGAGTCGAGCTGAGCGGGGCTGTTGGAGTTGCATTTCGACTACAACCGCGCTGAACCGTGCTGGCTGGAAGTGGGTGGACACATTGGGTGGAGTTAGCGAAAGTGGGTGGACGTCACGTGATGTCGTTAAACAGCGCAAACAGTGACATCAGTGAGCTTTTAAGCGGTAGTCTCACGACCCGAATAGTAAACAATAAACATGGAGGACATGGAGTCGTTAGTGTTGCTGGTCTTGGTGCTGTGGCTTGTTGTCACCGACAACGCCAACAGATACTGGCAAGAGCGTATAGATGAGCCGAGGCGCATAAGGCTTCAGAAATTCTCGTAATTCGTAATTATTCTCCTTCCGGGTTTGCGGTGTTTACAGATCCCAGCGCGCTCGCGGGGCGTGTGTGGGCATGTGAGGACACTCCTCCTCACCAATCAGTGCACAGGGGAGTGTCTGCTCACGCCCCCAGCCTCACTCGGCACGGCTTGGCTTGCTTCAGCCCCACTCCAAAACGGTGCGAGTTTTAGGGGCTAAGCAGGGCTGAAACGAGCTGAGTCGTGCTGGTTTTTGGTAGTTGAAACGCGAGCCGTGTCGGGCTGAAGTGAGCTGAAGCGAGCTGAAGTGAGGTGGAAAAGGGCCATTACATGCCTTGCTCTTGGAGTGATCTTTGTTGGTCGACCACTCCTGGGGAGGGTAACAATGGTCTTGAATTTCCTCCATTTGTACACAATCTGTCTGACTGTGGATTGGTGGAGTCCAAACTCTTTAGAGATGGTTTTGTAACCTTTTCCAGCCTGATGAGCATCAACAACGCTTTTTCTAAGGTCCTCAGAAATCTCCATTGTTCATGCCATGATATACTTCCACAAACTTGTGTTGTGAAGGTCAGACTTTGATAGATCCCTGTTTTTTAAATAAAACGGTGCCCACTCACACCTGATTGTCATTCCATTGATTGAAAACACCTGATTCTAATTTCACCTTCAAATTAACTGCTAATATTGGATTATTTTCCTCAATAAATAAATGACCAAATATAATATTTTTTTCTCATTTGTTTAACTGGGTTCTCTTTGTCTACTTTTAAGACTTGTGTGAACATCTGATGATGTTTTAGGTCATATTTATGCAGAAATATAGAACATTCTAAAGGGTTCACAAACTTTCAAGCACCACTGTATGGTTATGTATCAAGTTGCCTCATGAAAATGGAAAAAGAATGGTTGTCAGACATTTCCTTTATTACTGCTGAAAATTCTCATTCATCTCTCATTATCTCTAGCCGCTTTATCCTGTTCTACAGGGTCGCAGGCAAGCTGGAGCCTATCCCAGCTGACTACGGGCGAAAGGCGGGGTACACCCTGGACAAGTCGCCAGGTCATCACAGGGCTGACACATAGACACAGACAACCATTCACACTCACATTCACACCTACGGTCAATTTAGAGTCACCAGTTAACCTAACCTGCATGTCTTTGGACTGTGGGGGAAACCGGAGCACCCGGAGGAAACCCACGCGGACACGGGGAGAACATGCAAACTCCACACAGAAAGGCCCTCGCCGACCCCAGGGCTCGAACCCAGGACCTTCTTGCTGTGATGCAACAGCGCTAACCACTACACCACCGTGCCGCCCCTGCTGAAAATTATATTCTATAAATTTGTATTGTTATATTCTGCAGTTGGATTTCTGTGAATATTATTGTGTGTTTGTTGTATCTGACCAGGTGGGTGGAGCACAGAGGCACGGCAGGCCAGAACTCAGTTCCCAAAACTCTTTTATTTATAAAGATAAATATAGCTTTTCAGCCAACTGCACCACCAGTGCACACTCACTCTCTCAGACACACATTTCTGGTCGGGAGAGAGACCTCTTCCTCTGCTCTTCCTCTCCTCTTTTTAGGGCGCGGTCACTGGGGAAGACACACAAACACAGGTTAATTCCCATCAGGTGCGGTGATTCTGCCACTTACCTTCCCTGACTCCGCCCTCCATTCACAGACCGACGCTTGGCCACGCCCCCGCTGCCACATATCCCCACCGCCTGACTCAGGCCGGGGAGCCATGCGGCCTGTAGCTGACTTCTCCCCCCCCCTTGACGGGAGAGGAAATCCGCCACGACCATCTGTGCTCCCAGTCTGTGGACTACCTCGTACTTAAACAGCTGGAGTGCCAGATACCAACGGGTGATCCGCTCATTGGCATCCTTCATGCAGTGGAGCCACTGCAGGGGAGTGTGGTCTGAACAGAGGGTGAAAGGGCACCCCAGCAGGTAGTAGCAGAGGGTGAGGACCACCCACTTGATGGCGAGGCATTCCTTTTCGATTGTGCTGTACCTGCCCTCACGCACCGACAGCTTCCAGCTGATGTACAGCACTGGACGTTCCTCCCCCTCAACCTCCTGGGACAGAACAGCCCCCAGCCCTCTGTCCGACGCGTCCGTCTACAAAATAAAGGGGAGAGAAAAGTCAGGGGAGTCAGTTGCCCCCCACACAGTGCAGCCTTTACCTCTGAGAAAGCCTGCTGGCATTGCTCCATCCACTGGACCAGATCTGGTGCTCCCTTTTTAGTGAGGTCAGTCAGCAGGCTGGTGATGTCCGAATAATTAGATTTAAACCTACAATAGTAGCCAGCCAGCCCCAGGAACTGTCTCACCTCCTTTTTGGTCTTGGGCCTCGGGCAGGCCGCAATCGCTGCTGTCTTATTAATTTGGGGGGACACCTGCCCATTGCCCAAGTGGAAACCCAGATACCGTACTTCCACCCACCCAATCGCACACTTCTTCAGGTTAGCTGTGAGACCCGCTTGCCTCAGCGACCCAAGGATGGCCCTCAGGTGTTGTAAGTGCCGTGGCCAGTCATTACTGTAAATAATAATATCATCCAAGTAGGCGGCTGCGTAGGTGGCATGGGGTGGAGGACCCTATCCATAAGCGGCTGGAACGTAGCGGGCACCCCAAACAGCCCAAAAGGAAGTGTGATGAACTGGTGTAAGCCAAACAGTGTGGAAAAGGCCGTTTTCTCTCAGGATAGTGGAGTCAAGGGGATCTGCCAATATCCCTTTGTCAAATCTAGTGTTGAATAAAAACTAGCCGTGCTTAGTCGATCGAGCAACTCGTCAATACGAGGCATTGGGTACGCGTCAAATTTAGACACCGCGTTGACTTTTCTATAGTCCACACAGAACCGGACCGACCCGTTGGCCTTGGGAACCAAGACCACCGGGCTGCTCCAGTCACTGTGGGACTCCTCGACGATGCCCATTTCGAGCATGGCCTCGAGTTCTTCCCAAACCACCATTTTTTTTTTGTGTTCGGGCAGTCTGTAACTGTGGCTGCGCACTCCTACCCCCGGGGGCGTCTCAATGTGGTGTTCTATGAGGTGGGTGCGGCTGGGCAGGGGCAAGAACACATCAGAAAATTCTGTCTGCAACTGGTCGACCTCCGTGAGCTGGGTCGGGGCGAGCTGGTCTCCACAGGGGACCGGAGCAGTGAGCAATGTCAATTTTGTTTTTTGAACCTCCGGCCCCAGCTCCGCCTTCTCCGGAACCACTGACACCAACACCATGGGGACCTCCGCATTCCAACGTTTTAGTAGATTGAGGTGGTAAATCTGTAACTCCCCACCCCGTCTGTTCACCTCACCTCATAGTCGACATACCCTACTTGCCGTGTGACCTCAAAGGGTCCTTGCCACCTGGTGATTAATTTGGAGCTCGACATGGGCAACAACACGAGTACGTTATCTCCTGGTGTGAATTCCCTAAGGTGCATACCCCTGTCGTACAGATGGACTTGACATTCTTGGGCATGCTGCAAATTCTCCTGGGTTAGGTGCGTGAGGGTGTGGAGTTTGGCACACAGGTCGATAATGTATTGAATTTCATTTTTACTGGTTGAAGGTCCCTCCTCCAAATTTTCCCGTAGCACATCCAGAATGCTATGCAGCTTATGCCCGTATAATAATTTGAATGGGGAGAACCCCGTGGAGGCTTGTGGGACCTCTCGCACTGTGAATAACAGGGGCTCGAGCCATTTATCCCAGTTGTGTGCGTCTTTGCTTACAAATTTCCTAATTATGTTTTTGAGGGTGCAATTAAACTGTTTGACTAAGCCATCCATTTGTGGGCGATAAACACTGGTGCAGATAAGCTTAATTCCCAGTAACCCATACAGTTTGCGCAGTGTGCATGACATAAATGTAGTGCCTTGATCAGTCAGAATCTCTTTGGGGATTCCGACTCTGGAGATGACACGGAAGAGTGCTTCTGCAATACTATGTGCTGAGATATTGCGAAGAGGCACTGCTTCCGTACATCATGTTGCATAGTCCACCAGAACTAAAATAAAGTGATATCCTCATGTTGACTGATCTAATGGCCCTATGAGATCCATCCCAATTTGGCAGAGGGCACAAAGGCACTTTTGGAATGGCCGCAGGATTTACTAACTGGCATTCGCGGCACGCTGTACACCACCTACGGACATCGCCGTGAATCCCTGGCCAATAGAACTGGGCCATTATTCGGGCTAGTGTCTTATCCTGCCCAAGTGTCTGGCCATGGGATTAAAGTGAGCCGCCTGGAATATAAATTCCCAGAGGCTCTTTGGGATTAAAAGCTGTGTTATTTGTTCCTTAGTCTGAGTGTCCTGCATCACTCGGTATAACCTATCCTTAATAATGGAAAAATAGGGGAAGAATGGGGTGGTGTTTGGCTAGAGAGTTTGACCATTGATTACTCTCACTTGGTCAAACGCATGCCGCAGAGTCTTGTCTCGCGACTGCTCTAATGGGAAATCCACAAGGGAATCCCCGAGAGAGGGGGGAGGAGCATGCTGCTCCTCACTCTGATGGGGTGATGACGTAGACGGCTCTGTGACAGCTGCTCCCGCCAATGCCACTCCGGGCCGTCCCCCTGCTGAACTATGGCAGGTCCCACTCTTCACTAAATGCATCATTAATTCCCAATATCCTGGCCAATCAGTCCCCAGAATTATCGAGTGGGTAAGGCGAGGATTAACCGCCGCCTTTTCTCTAAATTTTTTTCCCCTTGAAATAGAATGTGGACTGACACTAAGGATTAGTTGTGAACATTCCTGTGCACACACAACACCTTCACCAATTGTGCTCTCCCCAATGCCTCGTCTTGCACCAGGCTTTGGTGGATTGAGGTCTGATTACAGCCGGAGTCCACCAAAGCCTGATACGTATCCCCTTGGATACTCACTGGTATGCAATATGCTCCGGCCCAATCAAGGGCGGTCCCTGGTGCGTCGGGGATCCGGACCACCATGCCCACCTCCATCACCGAGCACTGATGCTGGAGGTGCCCCAGTTCCCCGCAGCGCCAGCATACCAGCCCAGGCTCTCTCCCTGCACCGGTGTTCCAGAGATCATTCACCTGAGTGGGGGAGGAAGACACAGACAAGGAAGTAGGAAACAGTAGGGCACCGCGGGTGTGGCAGACCGGCTGAGATGGAGCCGGCCCCCGCCTCCGCGGTGGGGGAATGGGGCGAGGACAAGGAACAGAAGGAGAGGGAGAAAGAGGGGAGAAGGGGAGGCATGCTGTCCTGCCTTCGGAATGGCCGCCCAGCTCGATGACCTGGTCCAGCGATGCTGGGCGATGGCACTGGACCCACTCTGCTGTTCCTTCCGGAAGTCGGGCAAAGAATTGTTCCAGTGCCACCAGATCGATTATTCTCTTGGCATCGTGGTTGTCAGCCCTCAGCCACTGCCGGCAGGCATTCTGGAGTTGCTGGCCAAATGCAAATGGCTGGCCAACCTCCTCCAGGTGCAGCGCGCGGAAGCGCTGCCATTACTGTTCCGGGGTGTGACCCACGCGTTGGAGGACAGCCCTGTGGAGGTCTGCATAGACCAGCTGGCTGTCAGCGGGGAGCTTTAGCGCGGCCAGCTGCGCCTCGCCCATTAGCAGGGGGAGGAGGTGTGCCACGTGCTGTTCCACCGGCCAACCTCACGCCTCTGCTGCCTGCTCAAAAAGAGCGAGGAAGGCTTCGGGGTCGTCATGCGGACCCATCTTCATTAGGGTGAGGTGGGGAGGGTCCGCGGCGGTGGTGATCGGGGACCCCGCCGACGCGAGCAGGTGCCAGAACGCCTGGCGATCTTCCTGTTGCGCCAGTACCAGGGCTTTGAACCTTTGTTCCTGCTCCTTCTGGAGGGCGATCAGCGCCTGGTGCTGGCTCTGTTGGGCCGTGGCGAGGGCATGGACCAGATCCTTGAAGGGGGGGACTCCATGTGGCTGTTCCCTTCTGCACTCTGTCCTCGGTTTCGGCACCACTGTTGTATCTGACCAGGTGGGTGGAGCACAGAAACACGGCAGGCCGGAACTGAGTTCCCAAAACTCTTTTATTTTTAAAGATATATATATATAGCTTTTCAGCCAACTGCACCACCAGTGCACACTCACTCTCTCACACACATTTCTGGTCGGGAGAGGGACCTCTTTCTCTGCTCTCCCTCTCCTCTTTATAGGGCGCGGTCACTGGGGAAGACACACAAACACAGGTTAATTCCCATCAGGTGCAGTGATTCTGCCACTTACCTTCCCTGACTCCGCCCTCCATTCACAGACCGACGCTTGGCCATGCCCCCGCTGCCACAGGGTTATTCTGTGAATGATATTGTTTATACTTCATGATAATAAATGTGTTGACACTCTACATAGTCAACTATTGTCATTAACTAAGTTTGTGTCAAATAACACTTTTATGTAGGGTTTAAGAATGTTAACACAATGTTTGTAACCACAGACAACACATATTAATATTACACGTTTACACATCTTCATGTTAACCTTTCTGACACATACACAGTATTAAAATCTTTTACAAAGTGAATGTGTCAAATTAACACAACAAGCATTGTCCCAAATCTCACCCATTGATGTGTAAGAATTTAACACAGTTTGTGTCAGTTTTAACACATACTTTCTAAGAGTGTAGAGCTACATTCTAAAGGCCTACAGTTCAGGTGAACACCACAACAACCTGAGATGGCTGATAAAATGACAGTTTTATCTTTCTTGTCTGTGCTCTTTATTAGAGTCCAGGGCATCAATGTCACTTGCAAAAGACTCAGCACATCAATTTTGTTAACAAATTGGTGGCAAGAGACACAAAAGTCACAACAAATTTCTAAGCTCCAGTTACTGGCAAGCACTCTGGTCACGTGGAACATCCTGTCACTGTGCTCTTCTGGCCAAGCTGAGAGAATGTATGTGTGTGTGCGTGTGTTCAGCCTCCACATTGCCTTGATTAGAGGCTCAGTATGAGACAATGGTCTTTGTCAGTGGGAGTGATCTGGCTGTGCTAACCCAGAGTTGGACAGCACAACCATCTAGCTGCCAAGCTTTTGGGTTCACCCCTGACCCAATAAGCTTTCAGAAAAGTTGCATAACCTTTGCGTTTTATCGACACTTCTTGTGTTGTTTTATGCATTTTTTCCACATGATTTTAATTTTATTGTCATGCATTTTTTTCAGATGTGATTTTCTAATATATTTTCACATGATCACATGTTGATGTGATGTCACATGATTGACATACAATTTCAGTACACAGCATGCTAAAATGCACCTTAACATATTTTAATGTGATTGAATATTACTCAAATAATCAAATGTGACAAACTTTTTATGTCTATGATTATCATATTATTATTTACTGTGACCTTTAATTGCATCGATAGATAGATAGATAGATAGATAGATAGATAGATAGATAGATAGATAGAGTCTGTGGTGGCACTGCAGTGTGACTCCTCTGGTCAAGTTATTTGCATTTGCACACTTCTCATATCACAGATGTCTGTTAACTCTGCAGCCCACAGCTGGATGAGGTTCACCTCAGACTGACACAATGAAATGTAATCACTGTTCATAGTTGAAGACCACTTAATGCACTTCATATGTTAAAATTACAGACCATTCTAAATGGAGGGTTTCTAGAACACCACCCACCTGACAAAGTCCTGTCTCCACAGAAGAGCCAAAGATAATTATTGGATTTACTCCATGCTCATAAATATTCCTTGAGGCAAAGATGTTTGAAAGATGTTAGATTCCTTATTAATTATTCCTTATGCCACAGTGCTGAGTAATTTTTAGTTGTTTTCTATAGAAGCTCTGACACCTGTATCTCAGTTTCAATTGTAATTCAAGTCACAGGTTTATATCGGTGGGCAAGTTCTTGAACATTTTTATTTGCTGAGTACCAGCTCAATCACAAGGACTTGTATGGTGGACATTCCACAAAAGTTAATAATAAATGTATCAAAAACATGTTGTTGTTTAAAGGAACAGTCCACCGTACTTCCATAATGAAATACAGTGGTACTTGAAAGTTTGTGAACCTTTTAGAATTTTCTATATTTCTGCATAAATATGACCTAAAACATCATCAGATTTTCACACAAGTCCTAAAATTAGATAAAGAGAACCCAGTTAAACAAATGAGACAAAAATATTATACTTGGTCATTTATTTATTGATGAAAATGATCCAATATTACATATCTGTGGGTGACAAAAGTATGTGAACCTCTAGGATTAGCAGTTAATTTGAAGGTGAAATTAGAGTCAGGTGTTTTCAATCAATGGGATGACAATCAGGTGTGAGTGGGCACCCTGTTTTTTATTTAAAGAACAGGGATCTATCAAAATCTGATCTTCACAACACATGTTTGTGGAAGTGTATCATGGCACGAACAAAGGAGATTTCTGAGGATCTCAGAAAAAGCGTTGTTGATGCTCATCAGACTGGAAAAGGTTACAAAACCATCTCTAAAGAGTTTGGACTCCACCAGTCCACAGTCAGACAGATTGTGTACAAACGGACGAAATTCAAGACCACTGTTACCCTCCCCAGGAGTGGTTGACCAACAAAGATCACTCCAAGAGCAAGGCGTGTAATAGTCGGCGAGGTCACAAAGGACCCCAGGGCAACTTCTAAGCAACTGAAGGCCTCTCTCATATTGGCTAATGTTCATGAGTCCACCATCAGGAGAACACTGAACAACAATGGTGTGCATGGCAGGGTTGCAAGGAGAAAGCCACTGCTCTCCAAAAAGAACATTGCTGCTCATCTGCAGTTTGCTAAAGATCACATGGACAAGCCAGAAAGCTACTGGAAAAATGTATTGTGGACGGATGAGACCAAAATAGAACTGTTTGGTTTAAATGAGAAGTGTTATGTTTGGAGAAAGGAAAACACTGCATTCCAGCATAAGAACCTTATCCCATCTGTGAAACATGGTGGTGGTGGTAGTATCACAGTTTGGGCCTGTTTTGCTGCATCTGGGCCAGGACGGCTTGCTGTCACTGATGGAACAATGAATTCTGAATTATACCAGCGAATTCTAAAGGAAAATGTCAGGACATCTGTCCATGAACTGAATCTCAAGAGAAGGTGGGTCATGCAGCAAGACAACGACCCGAAGCACACAAGTCGTTCTACCAAAGAATGGTTAAAGAAGAATAAAGTGAATGTTTTCAAATGGCCAAGTCAAAGTCCTGACCTTAATCCAATCGAAATTTTGTTGAAGGACCTGAAGCGAGCAGTTCATGTGAGGAAACCCACCAACATCCCAGAGTTGAAGCTGTTCTGTACGGAGGAATGGGCTAAAATTCCTCCAAGCCGGTGTGCAGGACTGATCAACAGTTACCGGAAACGTTTAGTTGCAGTTATTGCTGCACAAGGGGGTCACACCAGATACTGAAAGCAAAGGTTCACATACTTTTGCCACTCACAGGTATGTAATATTGGATCATTTTCCTCAATAAATAAATGACCAAGTATAATATTTTTGTCTCATTTGTTTAAGTGGGTTCTCTTTTTATCTACTTTTAGGACTTGTGTGAAAATCTGATGATGTTTTAGGTCATATTTATGCAGAAATATAGAAAATTCTAAAGGGTTCACAAACTTTCAAGCACCACTGTATGTTCTTCTCTGAATTGAGACGAGCTGATCCGTACCTCTCCGAGCTTTGTGCGACCTCCCAGTCAGTCAGACGCGCTGTTACTCCTGTTAGCAATGTAGCTAGGCTCAGCATGGCCAATGGTATTTTTTGGGGCTGTAGTTAGATGCGACCAAACTCTTCCACGTTTTTCCTGTTTACATAGGTTTATATGACCAGTGACATGAAACAAAGTTCAGTTACACAAATTGAAACGTGGCGATTTTCTATGCTATGGAAAGTCCGCACTATAATGACAGGGGTACTAACACTTTCTGCGCGCTTCGACAGGTGTTAGTACGCCTGTCATTATAGTGCAGACTTTCCATAGCATAGAAAATCGCCACGTTTCAATTTGTGTAACTGAACTTTGTTTCATGTCACTGGTCATATAAACCTATGTAAACAGGAAAAACGTGGAAGAGTTTGGTCGCATCTAACTACAGCCCCAAAAAATACCATTGGCCATGCTGAGCCTAGCTACATTGCTAACAGGAGTAACAGCGCGTCTGACTGACTGGGAGGTCGCACAAAGCTCGGAGAGGTACGGATCAGCTTGTCTCAATTCAGAGAAGAACATATTTCATTATGGAAGTACGGTGGTCTGTTCCTTTAACAAACATGTTAAACAACAAATTAAATTTTAACAAATTAAATAATCAATATAGTTAAGATTTCTTTAAGAAGGTGTTCATTTAACATTTATTGAAGGAGTCTTGGGTGCTTTGTTGGTAAGATTTCTGCTTCAAGATGGAGGACTTTGTGCTTTCTGGTTTCTAGGTACCATTACAAGCTGCATCTTTCATCTTATTAACTTCGAGAGGGAGAGGCTGTGTGAAGGAAAAACTGTTTATGGTGGCTATAATGTAAGTAATAACAGGGACTACCTTGTTGAACATACATTCCACAACATTAAATGTAACTGTAAACAGTTAAAAAGTAGGACATGTTATTAGTCAATTAAATAAAAATTTTAGTTTTTGGTATAAAATGATTTGTAGTAATTTGTGGTATAAAATGAATAAAACAGTTTGGAATATACTGGTATAGAAAAATTATCAACATTAGCATGATAATTTCAGCATACCCCCTCCTGATTTATTCCTTTCTTATTGTCCCATCTCTATTTGTCATATCATCATGTCACAATTGCTGGCTTTATCTTTGTCTTTTATTAGACTGTTTGTGGCAGTGGCATTTATGAAAGTACTCCCAAAGATAAATTGCTTTTGGACAGCAGTGCTGCTACTGTAAATCACAAAGTTATCCACACTAGGGAAAACATATTTTTGGTAGACTCACAGAGACACAGAGCAAGTCCTTTGAGGAGAAAAAAGAAAATATATTTAAAAAACAAACAAAAAACTTTCTGACATGACTTGAGTTTATATTTGTAGAATTAGGCCAAGTTTACATTAGACCATATCTGTTTCATTTTCTTCACGGATGCACTGTCTGTTTACATTAAAACACCTGGAAACGCCGGGAAACGGGAATCCGCCAGGGTCCACGTATTCAGTCCAGGTCGTGTCTGATCTGGTGCTGTGTAAACATTGAGAATACGCGGATACGCTGTGCTGAGCTCTAGCTGGCGTCGTCATTGGACAACGTCACTGTGACATCCACCTTCCTGATTTGCTGGCGTTGGTCATGTGACGCAACTGCTGAAAAACGGCGCGGACTTCCGCCTTGTATCACCTTTCATTAAAGAGTATAAAAGTATGAAAATACTCCAAATACTGATGCAAATACTGCCCATTGTGTAGTTATGATGGTCTTTAGGCTTGCCATCCTTCCACTTGCAAGTGGTAAGTGACTTGCGCACAGCGGCTCAGTCCCGAATCACTGCTCGTGCACTACACTCGTGTGCTCTGTGAGCTGCGCAGGGCCGGAGTGCGCACCCTCCAGAGGGCACTCGCTGTTCAGGGCAGAGTGATTTGGAGCGCAGCCACTGAGAAGGAAGCGATGAGCCGCACTGACACATTTCAACTTACGTGCCGAATTAGTCATGTGATTAGCGTATCCGTGTATTGGCGTTGCTGTGTGCATGCTAATCGTTTTTAAAAAACGTTAATCTGATGATCCGCTGATACGGTCTAATGTAAACCCCACCTTAGCCCATGTTTACATTAGACCGTATCAGCGGATCATCAGATTAACGTTTTTAAAACGATTAGTGTGCACACAGCAACACCAATACACGATTTGCGTGCACATAGCAACGCCAATATACGGATACGCTCGGCTCCGCAGGCATCCTGTGCTCCAAATCACTCCGTCCTGAACAGCGAGTGCCCTCTGGAGGGTGCGCACTCCGGCCCTGCGCAGCTCACACAGCGCGCGAGTGAAGTGCACAAGCCACGATTCGGGACTGAGCCGCTGTGTGTGTGAGATCCCAGCGCATATCACTTACCACTTGCAAGTGGAAGGATGGCAAGCCTAAAGACAATCATAACTACACAATGGGCAGTATTTGCATCAGTATTTGCAGTATTTTCATACTTTTATACTCTTTAATGAAAGGTGATACAAGGCGGAAGTCCACGCCGTTTTTCAGCAGTCGCGTCACATGACCAACGCCAGTGAATCAGGAAGGTGGATGTCACAGTGATGTTGTCCAATGAGACGCCAGCTAGAGCTCAGCACAGCGTATCCATGTATCTCAATGTTTTCACAGCACTGGAGCTGACACGATCTGGATTGAATACGTGGACGCTGGTGGATTCCCGTTTCCAGGCGGTTTAATGTAAACGGACAGTGCATCCGCGAAGAAAACGAGACAGATACGGTCTAATGTAAACGTAGCCTTACTCTTCATTTTCAGGTTTTGCTCGTCTGTCTGTATGGATCACAGAGTCATGTTACAGTTAGAAATAATTAGACTCCATAATTACAAAATGGTTCGTGACAGCATTGTGTTTAGGGATATAATGACACAGTAAACAGTCTTTGTTAAAGTCTTTGTTAAAGAGTCTTTGTTGTTTGACAATTGGCCATATCTCTGCTCCCCTGTTGCTAAAGTGCTCCTCAATGTTGGATAATGTGTCACGACGTGCACTCTTGGCTCTGTAAGAGCTCCCTAATTGCAGTTATTTTCCCAGCGCCAGCTCAGTAGAGGTGTGGGAGATGCTGCATGTTGGGACTGCAGGGCACAGCAGGGTCAGCCACAAAGCACCATCACCCACTTTTCATCCATCAGAGAGATCACTGTCTCATTCTCTCTCTCACACACATATGCACTAAAGTCTGTTCTCACAAAGATCTGCATGCACTTGGGGAACGCTTGGGTTTCTTTTGGCAAGTGCATGAAGCTAAAGTTCGAAATGCGATCACGATTGAGGATGTGCGTGCAGATTAGTACACTCTGACACTCTTCAGCTTGAACTCAACTTGACGCCACAAAGCAGGATTCCTGAAAAGTCCACAAGATCGCTCACATAACCACATTTAATGGCTGATGACGTTTTAGAATCCCATTAGGGTTATCTGCCTGACTTTTAACAGCTTTTTTAAAAATTACCAGTAACTGTGTGCATCATCTTGTCTAGAGTGACATGAGCAAGTGGAGGGGGAAAATGCATCACGCTCCTTTCTGTTTCAGTTTGTTGAGTCAAACATGTACCAGAGGTTACAGTGGAAGGAAAAAGAAAGTTTCTCAATTTCTTGAATCGTGCAACTTGTAATAGGGGGAAGTTTGCTTGCATTGGCTCCTGTCTTGTTGACAGGATCACTTTTGAATAAGCATAAAAGTGTGTGACCTGGCCATGGGCCAAGCAACAAATACACTTTTACTTACAAAAAAAAAGCAGAAGTACTTTTAAGGCAAAGTTTTTTTTTTTTTTTTCTTTTTCTTTGAACAAATCAAACCATGTTTAGAACATCAGAACATGTATATTTTTATTTATTTAATTGTTATTATTATTTTTTACTTATTTTTTTTGTGGCAAGGCTCTAGCAACTGAAAAAAAAATGTGTCAGTCTGAGTTTGGATTACACTTAATAAATCTCACACTTGGACACAATTTGCCCCTCAGGAATTTAGTGACATAGAATAAAAGGTTAAGAATGAGTGAACTAGCAAGTGAATGCAACCTAGCTGTTAACTGTGCTGCTACCCTATGCAAATCTTTTCCTCTATTTTTTTTAAATTTCTTTCCATTCTTCAGTTCACCTCTCCTGCAATGAAGCATATAAATCTGTGCAGGCTTTAAGTGGATCCTGGGCCACGGTCCCAATTGTGCTCTTTCCTAACTGGGCTGCTGCTCCATGGGATTTATAAATGCCTGTGCAATCATTCATCAGAGGGACAAACTCATTGTGAGAACTTGCTCTCCTAATTTATGAAATTTCCTAAAGAAACATGAAGGTTATTGATTAGGATTTATAAATACATCTCTCCACACTTCAGAATTTGAAAATCTATGTCTAAGTATGTGTCAGTTGGCCAAATATTTTTAACAGTTTTGGGCCTTGATTTAAGGTTTGTGTATAAAAACACATGCAAACTTGACACCTTCAGAAGCTAATTGACCATGAGGACCTGCAAAGGATTGCATATTTCAAATGTGCAAATTAACATTTTTTTTCTCTAAAGAATATGTCATGCATGTATTGAAAAAAGTGCTCAATTACAGGGTATCTGTGCAAATAGATTAATTTATCACTGGCATTGTTATTTATGGTGCCTGAAAGTCACTTGAGAAACAATGATTGCATGTACAAACTAATACAAATGGAGAAAACCAGAGCACCCATGCAGGCATGAGTACAACATGCAAACTCCACACAGAAAGGCCCTAGTTGGCCAGACAGTTTGAACCCTAAACCCATGTGTTATAAGGTGACAGTGCTAAATACTGCACCACTATGCTGCCCTGATGCCAAAATAGATATTTTTTAATTAAGCGTTTTCAAAACTATGTTTCAGTATCTCATTACATTGAAAAAGCTTGACAAATGTTGCCTTAAAGGGCTCCTGACAGCAAAAAATGTTAAATTGTTAATTTGAGCCATATTGAGTTGAATAAAATGACATATTTACTTCACACATTGCGTGACAGAATAGTAACAAACATCGTTTTGAATGCCCCGCCACGCAGATAAATCGATATCATAGCAAGCCAACCCACGGCCAAGGAAGAAGGCGGATATGACGTCACATGCATTTCCCAGAATTCCCCAGGTTCTCCACGCTGCAGATCAGGCTGAGAGTAGGCTGCAGGTTAATCTGATATAAATCTTGATAATCCCACACTTTTACCAACATTCAAGTTTTTGATTTGTTTGTATGTGGGTTCCTCATCACATGAGAGTGATATTAGGAACTTTCATTACTTTTGAGGGAAACTATTTCCAACTCTAGCTCAAGCTGTTTTGGCTGGCCCAGGCTGCAGCAGCAGCACAGCAATCATCAGGCCAGGCCCAGGCCCAGGCTGCTACAGTAGCCACCAGCAGGCAGTAGCTAGCCTCCACCAGGTAACACCAGGGAGCTACAAGCAGCTAGCCACCAGGCCTGGCCCAGGAGCAGCCATCCACCATCAGGCAGCTTCAGGAAGTGGCAAATAACTACAGAAGATGGCTGGAAAAGGAAGAAAGAAGGGCAAGGGCAATAAGGGTGATGAGCAACTCAGTGACTTTGAGGGAGAGGCCTCCACTCCTGCTGAAGAGGAGGCTGAGCTAGTCACCATGGCTTCTGTCAGAAAGCTGATCAACCAAATGATGGCACAGCAGAAAGCCCACTATGTGGAGATACTGGACAGACAAACTGACACCTTTAATAAGTTTGTTCGTGTGATACTGGACTCCACCAACGAGCGTCTTGACTCTATGAACAGGAATGTACAGGAGATCAAGGACAGTATTCACTACACCCAGCGAGAAGTGGATGACATTAAAGCCAAGGTATCCAAACTCTCTGTTGACCACAACACCCTTGAAAATGGTATGCGCACTCTCTGTGATGGTTTTGTCACATTGGAAAATAAGGCTGATTATCTTGAAAATCAGTCGAGGAGAAATAATTTGATCTTTGAAGGCATTGAGGAATCGGCAAGAGAGAGTTGGGCTGACACAGAAGGTAAAGTTCGCAAAATTATATCTGAAAAATTAAAACTGGATGCTGGAGCCATGCATATTGAAAGGGCTCACTGCAGTGGAAAGCCAGATCAAAGAGCTGACAAGAAGCACCCAATTGTTGTTAAGTTCTTAAATTTCAAGGATAGAGAGCTAATCTTGAAAAAGAGAAAGGAACTGAAGAATACTGCCCCTGGGGTCTACATCAACGAGGACTTTTCAGAGGCTGTAAGGCAGAAAAGGAGGGATCTTCTGCCTAAACTCAAGGAGGCATGGGATAGAGGGGACATTGCCTACTTGAGATATGATCGCCTTGTGTCCCACCCACCGAGGGAGCGAGGGGCTGCATCGCCCCCACTCTTGTCCTCCACACCAGCTTGAACGAAGAGGAGTGGTATGTAGGACTCAGAGATGAAGGCCTTCTGATTTTATTTTATTTTATTGTTAAACTTTTCATTTTTCTTTAAACATCAATGACTACATCAAACACTGATATGCCCTGCATAAAGCTAGGCCTCAGCAAGGGCCTAGTTTTGGCTCATGTGAATGTATGTAGTCTGCGCAATAAGTACCATGATGTAGAGCGTATTGTCAGGGATAACTGCAATAACATCACTGCTATTTCTGAGACCCACCTTGATGATTCTTTCTCTGATTCACTCATAGCTATTCAGGGTTTCTCCGTTTTTAGAAAAGATAGAAATATGTATGGGGGTGGGGTGGCTGTTTATGTTCAAAATGATTTACCTGCTAAAATACGTTATGATCTGATGAGTGAAGAAATTGAAGCTGTCTGTGTACAAGTTCATTTGCCTTATTTAAAACCAATTATAGTATGTTGCTTCTATAGGCCTCCTAGTGCAGATGCTGTTTATATGAATGGGTTGTGTGAGATGTTTGACAGAATATCAGATGAAAATAGAGAAATCTACTTGTTGGGTGACATGAATGTGGACTGGTTGGTGCAGTCATGTCCAAATAAGAATAAGTTACTCTCTATATTAAATACTTGTAATATGTCTCAAATTGTTGCATCTCCTACAAGAATTCATCTAGGCAGTGATGGCAATACTTCTGAGACATGCATTGATCATCTCATCTCATTATCTCTAGCCGCTTTATCCTTCTACAGGGTCGCAGGCAAGCTGGAGCCTATCCCAGCTGACTACGGGCGAAAGGCGGGGTACACCCTGGACAAGTCGCCAGGTCATCACAGGGCTGACACATAGACACAGACAACCATTCACACTCACATTCACACCTACGGTCAATTTAGAGTCACCAGTTAACCTAACCTGCATGTCTTTGGACTGTGGGGGAAACCGGAGCACCCGGAGGAAACCCACGCGGACACGAGTAGAACATGCAAACTCCACACAGAAAGGCCCTCGCCGGCCCCAGGGCTCGAACCCAGGACCTTCTTGCTGTGAGGTGACAGCGCTAACCACTACACCACCGTGCCGCCCTGCATTGATCATATTTATACAAATGTTGCTGAACACTGCTCTAAGGCCATTTCAGTCCCTGTAGGTTTCAGTGACCACAACATAATAGCGGTCACTAGAAAAACTAAGGTTCCAAAATTTAAAGCTAAAACAATTTTTACAAGGTCCTATAAGAGATTTAATGAAGATTTGTTTATTGATGAAATATCTAATATTGATTGGAACTTGGTGTGTAGTGAGGATGACCCTGAAGCTGCTTTAGATTTATTTATATCAATATATATGAGTGTTGTAAACAAGCATGCTCCTTTAAAAAAGTTCATGGTCAAAAATAGGTCTGCCCCATGGCTTGACAACAGTATTAGGACCCTAATGGCAGAGAGAGACAGGGCTAAAAAGGCCTCTGTCAGCTCGGGATCGATAGATGATAGGAATAAATATTGCTTCTTGCGTAATCAGGTCACAAAACTTAACAAGGTGAAGAAAAGGGAATATTTTAAACAAAGGTTATACAATGCGAGATATGATAGCAAACAAATTTGGAATGTTTTTAATGAAATAATGGGTCGAAAGACAACTGTGGGCACTCCCTTAGTGGAATCAAATGGACTTGTCCTCACTAAACCAGGTGAAATTGCAAATCATTTTAATGAGTTTTATGTGGGTAAAGTATCTAAACTAAGGCAGGACATGACTATTACAAACAACAGCAAAGCAAATGACTGTATTAAGAAAATAATAATGAAAGACAAAAGGTGTGAATTTAAATTTCTTCAGATTGAAGTCAGTGAAGTGGAGCGGTTACTCCGCTCTCTTCCTGATAGTAAGACAGCAGGACTAGATAACCTTGACAGTAAAGTGCTGAGATTGACTGCAGGTATCATTGCATCTCCTATATGCCACATTATTAATAGAAGTTTGGAGGTGGGCCTATGTCCAAAGAGGTGGAAAGAGGCAAAGGTTATTCCTCTGCCTAAGGATACCAAGGCAGCTTTTAATGAAAAGAATTCTAGACCCATTAGTATTTTACCTGTTTTGAGCAAAATCATGGAAAGGTTGGTGTATTCACAAATTCAAGCTTATTTTATATCAAATAATTTGCTAACTAACTTTCAACATGCCTATAGAGCTGGTCACTCCGCTTCTACTGCACTGATACAGATGACTGATGATTGGCTTAAGGCTATAGATAACTCAATGCTGGTGGGAGCTGTGCTGCTAGACTTTAGTGCGGCATTTGATGTGCTTGACCATTTACTACTGGTTGAAAAACTTAAATGTTATGGTTTTAACTCTTCTGCTCTAAAATGGATAAGTTATTTGTCCTCCAGATCACAAAAGGTATATCTTAATGGCAGCCTGTCGAGTAGCAGAGGTCTAGAGTGTGGCGTCCCACAGGGTAGTTGCCTTGGACCTTTGCTCTTCTCTGTATTTACTAATGACTTACCTTGGGCCACCAAAAGTGCCACAACTGTTTTATTCGCGGATGATTCAACATTGTATTGTTCTGCAAAATCATGTGATGTACTTTAATGAAGTTTTGAGCAGTGAATTAAATGTGGTGTATGACTGGGTAGTATGTAACAGACTCGTGCTTAACATCTCTAAGACTAAATGTATTGTGCTGGGAACCAGGCACAGGTTATCTACAAGCCCAAAGCTTGATTTAAAATTGTGTAGCTTGGCAGTTCAACAAGTTGAAAGTACTAAACTCCTTGGAGTGATGCTGGACTGCACTCTGTCTTGGTCTAAGCACATTGATTATATACTTTTAAAAATGGGAAGAGCAATAGGTGTTTGTAGGAAATGTGCTTCTTTTGTTGCCCGTCCACTTTTAAATCAGATAGCTCAGAGTTTGGTATTATGTCATCTTGACTATTGCTCCATGGTGTGGTCATCTGCTAACAGTGGTGACCTCAGGAAGCTCCAGGTAGTTCAGAACAGAGCAGCACGGTTAGTCCTGGGCTGCTCACCAAGGTCTAATGTAAGCCGAATGCATGCCTGCCTGTCTTGGCTTACTGTTGAAAATAGGTTGAAGTGTAATACACTTGTGCTGTTCAAGTCAGTTATGACCTCTAAAATGCCAATTTTTATACACGAACAAATAGTTTTTAGTAATACTATGCATAATCATTGCACTAGAGCTTCCAGTAATGGACAGCTTGAATTACCCACTTCAAAAAACAAAAATAATGCATTAATGAGATCTTTTATTTTTAGATCACTGACTTTGTGGAATAACCTGCCCCAAACCCTCTGTATTCTTAGCAAATTATCTTTTAAAAGAATTCTTAAGGTTTACTTAACACAGTAATTTACTGTATGTTTCCGTTGTCTGGAATGCTGTTATTGTTTTCTCAATGTATGCATTTTATTTGTTGCTCATTGCTTGATGTGATGTGTATTCATTTTATATTTATAATTGTTGTATGTTTATTCTAATGCGGACCCCAGGAAGACTAGCTGGTTGCTAAGGCACCAGCTAATGGGGATCCTTAATAAATCAAATCAAATCAAATGCAGAACCACTGACAGACATTTTCTCAACTTCTCATTGCTCACCAGTGCTTTGCAAGTGAATATTTTTGCATCTGAGTCGTTTATTTTGGTGAATATGCTTGCTCGTTGTGTGGCTGGATTTTGCTCAAACACCAGGGAAGCCGGGTATAGTCTGTATACCTTTCCCAAGGATCCCATCAGACGCGAAGAGCGGGCAAAACAAAGTGCACCAGACACAGGACATGTGGACTCCCAATGACAGGTGGGCCTCTGACAGACATGTGACACTTGTTTGATTAGTTGTTGATTGATGATTTTTCGGTGTAGATCTCCATCTTGTAATGAGATATTTACTAATAAATAATAGCAATAGGTGAATTTGTTCATGATTCAAAGTTCTGCCACAGTTACGCTGCAATACCGTGTTGGCTGGACCTTATAGACTCCTTTCACATGACGTCACCGCGCCGCGAGATTTTGTTAGGCGCCATATTGGAAGACCAAGTACATGCACTCACAATATAAAACAAAGTACGAGCGAGAGTAAAGTGACACAATGGATGATAATTCTGGTTATGTGAGTACATTACCAGCTGCAGAAAGGGCACAGTATGTGGAGAAACTGGCTGTGATTGATGGGTTTGACCCATATGATAAGACTCGCGGCAAGGGAGAATGGAAACATAAGGAGGACCGGACACCAATTCTGACATCTGTTTGCTACCCAGACATTGTAAACTATTTGTTGTTTACACCCAGTGCCTACACTCAGTGTTTGAACTATGCTGATATTTTCGGGGGGGTCCCTTTTTTCCCTTTGGGGGGGGGGCGCTTGCGCTTGTCTCAGAGCGCGGATCTCCAAACACATGAGAAGCCTTGCGCTTGTCTCGGAGCGCGGATCTCCAAACACATGAGAAGCCTTGCGCTTGTCTCGGAGCGCGGATCTCCAAACACATGAGAAGCCTTGCGCTTGTCTTGGAGCACGGATCTCCAAACACATGAGAAGCCTTGCGCTTGTCTCGGAGCGCGGATCTCCAAACACATGAGAAGCCTTGCGCTTGTCTCGGAGCGCGGATCTCCAAACACATGAGAAGCCTATCTTACGCACATATCACGCGGACTCCACACCTCCACACACGCATTGCGTCTGAAGTCATAACTCATCAGGGGAAATCGTGTCCACATTGACATGTTCAAAAAACAACCTCGCGTCAACAATGATACCACATGCAAGAAAAAAAAAAAACAGTCAGGCTACTCAACAACCAACCTGGCAGCAGCGAGCAAGCCCCAAACCATCCTAAATTATTATTATTATTAAATTGTAGAAGTCTGGGAGGCTTGCTCCTCATACAGTTATCAACTTGGGGCCAATTTAGCATGTTTTAAATCTGAATTTCTTGCGTTTACTTACCTCAAAGTGTCCGCAGATCATGCACAGACTTATCCATTATATCCACAGTTTTTTGCCAAGTCTCACACAGGTTTCTTTCAAGTCTACTGTTGGGCCAATAAATCATAAATAAAACAGCTCAGATTTGTTTAAGTCGTTTGCCACTCCACTTTATTCTCGTGGGTTCACATACCGCTGCCATTATTTCCCCCAATCACGAGTTTGTTGGTCTTCCAATATGGCGCCGGGTCTGTTTACTTCCGGTTTCGGGTGACGTCAGTGAAAGGGGTCTATAGGCCTAACATGCAATTGAATTTCATCAGTTCATAAAGTTTTTATTCTTATCAAGTAAAAATGTGAGAAAACAGCCCAAATCTAAAAGACCATGAACTTTCAAGAGAGCATATTTTTTTAAAAGGAAATCAGTGTGGTAATATTGTCCACATGCCCCCCCCCCCCCCCCCCCCCCCCCCAGAGGACTAGATCTATTATTATTATATTACCATTCAGTGTTTTGGAGCCTCCCAATGTCAGCTGGGATCACGACGTCATCTGCATTGGGCCCGTCGTCGTCTGTGTCCGAGTCGGAAATCTCGCCTTCTGCAGGCAAATCGTCCAGATATGGCTCAGAACAATAAGGCAAAACGCCGCCCACTGCTTCGTCTTCATGTAATCTGACATGTCCAGTGTCAACCTCAAAAAGGGCCTCAGTTTCTGAAGACTGGTCAGAAAATCGTTCGGTTTTGTCGGCCATAGCTGCCTTGAAGGCCAAGCAGTCGTTCTGCATGTGACGTCATGGCAAATATGGCGGCGACTGACAGTGGCTTAGCGCTTGGCCAGATTGATGCAACTTCGCACAAAGACAAATCTACTGATTTTGTTCTGTTGGTGGTTAGTTCTATTATGAAAGTGATCAGTGATGTTTGTAGTTTTATTACAGAAACCTATTTTAGAGCATAATTTTGCTGTCAGGAGCCCTTTAATGTCAAAGGATTCATAGTAGATGTTTGATGCATGCTAGTTGTAACCCATGTTAAAATATGACATAAGAATAAATAGTTTAAAAGCTGCATAAATAAGTTTAAAAATTAAAAGTGATCCATTTAATGTAAAATAATTCATCAGAGTTAATTAAAAATGTTAATACATCAATAATTTAATGTTTAAAATTTAAAAGTATGCTGACAGAAAATTCATGTCGCTGCCCCTTTAAGGGACTTGTGGCGCTAGACGCAGCACCTCAGTGGCGTGAGACCTGAGGGAGAGAGCAGAGGGGAAATCGGAGAAAACGATTGGTGATTAATAAGCAGAAAAAGGAGAGAAAAGTTGATTTTGAGGTTGAAAAACATAACTTATCTAGTCGGGAACTGACGGGGATTTTATGAGAGTTAAGTCACACCAGTTTTGGTGAGTTTTGTGTTGTACTTTTTTTTTTTTTCTCTGGCAAAGAGCTAACGCTAACACTAAAAAAACGGAGCTGTTTACAAGGAAATGCTCCGTCATAAACTGTTTACCAGTTAATATTTTGGGTTATGAAGACTGTGAATGTTATAAAAGTGACTTTAAGCTGTGTAAACGAAAGGTGTGTGCAGTAGTTATTGTGGGAGACGGAGCCATGAGTTAAAAGAGACTGCTCCGCTGCCATTTTGAGATGAAAAAGCACCGTAGCAGTAATGTTGCAACTCGGAGACTGAAACATTTATTTGTGTGATTTGAGGATTTTTAAAAAGAGATTTTGTGTTTATGACTTGTTACACAGGTCAGGTTTTTTTGCTTGGTTTGAAGTTCGGTCGGAGCGAGAATTGGTCTACAGTAGGGGTTCCCAAACTTTTCCATGCCAAGGCCCCCCAAACAGCATTAGCTTCTGGCCGGGGACCCCTTTTGCAAACCCACAGACAATGCTACAAAATACGTAAAGAAACATCAACTTTTAGAATGTTTTCTCTTACTTTTATTCAATAGTCAATAACTGTTACATTTGTTTAGCATAAGAATATTATTAACTAACATGTTTTCAACACAAATATTTTCACACGGAACAATAGAGATCTTGCAGTCACGTGACCGGAAAGTACACAGCCGCCATCTTGTCGGTAAAAAACACCGCTGAATACTGCTGCACTCGTGTACAAAATGGATAAATTTCAACCGACGGACTACACGGCTCATTTTTCTAATGAACAGATAATTAGATATATGTCTAAAATAAATGACCTACAGATTAGTGACCCTTATGGCTTACCGGACGTAGTTTTCATGACCGTGTCAGTGGATATTGAACTGCCAGAGGTGCTGTTCAGTGGTGAAGCATTGCGTGTTTATAAATCTCTGGACAGTTATCTTTACAGAAATTCAGGATTTGTCATCTGCCCTCAGATGTGGCATCTTGTAAACAAGAAAATAACAATCCTCATTGGACGGGTAAGTCACTTAAGTATTAGTAGTACTGATACTAGATATATCAGTAGTATCTAGTATAGCACTGACCAGCCAATTATAGAATAGAATAAGGTAATTCCAGCTGTAATTCCAAATCGTCTGTCTTGTTTACCATGGATCTGGCGTTGGAGAGATAGAGGCTTGGCAGTGGAGATTTGAGTGGCTGTTTTCTGAGCTTAGTCAACAGGCCGGCTCTGCAGCCTCGGTTTTGCTTCCTCTCCCGACGACGCCTCCTTCGCCTGCCAGACCCGAATCCCGATAACAATCCACGGAGACCCCGCTGGTCTCGCTATCTCGTCCGGAATGTTGTGCATGCAATGGAAATCGCTACAAACCGTCATTTTCTGCTGGAAACCAATGTCCAGTAAGTCCATACGGTTGTAGTGGATATTGAAGTTCGGTACAGATGAACAACATGCAAAAATACACACAAACATAAATGTGCACAGGTAGGGAGAGCTTGTAGCCACAGCCGTTGTAGTAGAATTGTATATAGTAGGGTTTTCCAGAAGAAAAGGTAGAACCAGAGTAGAAGGCGGAAATATGGCGTTGGACCGACAAGATAGCGTCTGTTACAATCTGGATCGGCTGTGACGTCACATGCAAGATCTCTATAAACTGTATAACCTCCTGTAGTACCTGATTCAACTCATCATCCATCCTTTTTGCGACCAGTGCCTCGTGATGGAGCATGCAGTGTGTGGCCACTACATGCGGGGCCTTCTGCTTAATGAGAGCGGTCACTCCACTGATCTTCCCGTTCATTGCCGTGGCTCCGTCCGAACACACCCCCACACAATGGGTCCAGTCCAGTCCGTTAGACTCGATGTAATCGTCCAAAACCTGAAAAATGGCTTTCCCAGTAGTTCTTCTTTCAAGTGCTTTACAAAATAGTATTTCTGCCACAAATCTTTCCTGTGAAATAAATCTGATGTACACAAGCAGTTGGGCCTCATTGGATAAATCTGTGCTCTCATCCAGCTGAAGTGCGAAGTATTCGCTGGCTCTCACCTGCTCCAACAGCTGAGCAGATACGTCTTGAGCCATGTCACCAATCCGTCGGCTCACGGTGTTATCAAGAGAGTGGGACAGCATCGGTTTTTTTTGGCAGCATCCTCACCAAGCAATTCTCAGACAATGTCTTTGGTGGCTGGTAAAATCAAATCTTCTCCAATTGAGTGAGGTTTTTTAGCACGAGCAATGTGGTATGAGGCTAAAAATGATGCCTTCAGGGCCCACTCGGGGACAGTAGCTTGCTGGGTGAATGCAGCAGATTGCCTGACCAAATGCTCTTTGCGTCTGAAGAAATCTACTGTTTTTTCGGCATCTGTCGGATGTTTTTGTACCAAGTGACGCTGAAGTTTCGAAGGTTTTAAGCACTCGTTTGACAGGGTCTCCAGACAGAGGACGCATTTCGGGCAATCATGGCCATTTTTCTGTATGGCTGTAAAGCCATACTTAATGTATGCTGCCTCATCTTTTCGGATTTTAGTTGGCCAGGACTTAGTTTTTTTCGCAGCAGTGTCCTCCACAGCAGGGCTGTTAGTTTGTTCCTTCGGTCTCTTCTTCAAAAACCTGTCCATTTTGTGTTAGCAATACGCTAGCTTGAGGAGCAAAGCAGCTTGATAAATGGTGCAAACCGCAACGTCACAGGCAATCGGAGAGATGAGCATGGCAAACAATGTTTCGATATGATGTATTATTATTAATAATTATATTTTATAATAATGATTAAAAAACTAATTACAATATATTTAATAATTATTTTTAAAAAGTTTTTTTTTTCCGCTTTTTTTTTTTTTTATCGTCCCTCCAACTTTCTGAGGCCCCCCTGGCGGCCCCCACTTCGAAAACCACTGGTCTACAGTGTGCGGGCGTGCACATGCACAGGCGGGATTCAAGATGGCGAGCCAGATCCAGACCTTCAACTCATCTTCTCCATCGCATTAGTGAAGGGATCTTCCACGTATGGTGACTCGCTGCCAGAGTGGTAGGAGTATCAGGAGTTAAACTGAACTGAGAACTGATTGAATTATTATTTTTGGATTGTATTGAACTTAATTCTTGAACTCACATTTGGACTTGAATTGAAAGTGTCATACTTTTTATTTTCATATTGAGTTTATATTTGTGAATGTGATTTGAAATGATTGTGGCCCACTTTGATTTGATTGTGTAATTGAAGGTATTCTCTTACCAGAAAAAAAGAGTTAACTCAGGAAGAAAAATAGGAATTCTAAAATAGGTGCAACCTAGGAAAAAGACTAGTCTAACTAAGATTAGCTTTACTAAAATAAACCAGGCGAACTAAAGAACAAAAAGAGTGAAATACCTTTTTATTTATTGTACTTACCTCAATATTGGGAACCTGCAGGGTATTTTTGTTTTGTGTACTGTATTTTATATGTGTGTTTTTTGCATTCAGTAAATTGCCAGCCTTTTGTATTTAAAGCAATGGTCTCTGGTGTAATTATTTTTGCTCCCCACTCCTTAGAACCTAGAACTGGTCCAGTGGCGCAGTAAGTGGTGTGATACTGGTGCTACATAGTATTTAGTAGTATTCAAACATTGCCTGGAAATAATTTTGTATACAATTTATACATTTTTGGAATTACACAAATGTAGAAAGTTTTGGTTTACTCTTCTGGGACTTGTAAAGAAAATCTATACATGCAAATTAGCACAGTTCTTTGGGATCTTGGTAAAGCACAGCCTTGTAGGCCTAGGCTATAATCTAATATGTAGTGGAAGTTAACCCATTTCCCATTAGCATACGAAGGGAAATTAAGTCTTTAAGTATATTGCCTTTTCTTGCATATAGAGCTGCTTGAAAAGTAGCTGGCAAAATAATCTTATCAAAACAACATATAATTTAGGGCAACTTTAAGTTCAGTATTATATATATTTAATAGGGCCTTGTTAACAGACTGAAGTTTACAAGTCTGGATTGCAGTAGCAAACCATCTCCCAAAGCTCCTGTTTTAACAGTTACATCTATGCCAGTACCTTTTATATGGTTATATATGCCACATCTAATCTAATTCTTTCATGAGTTAAGCTGAAACAAGGCCAGCGTCCAATAAAGTGTATCATTTGTACAAAATGTACAGAAATGTTTGACATCTGGGTTGTCTGAAAAGTTTATACACTTCCAGACAGTGGTGTCAAATCCGTGTAGATAAAGCAAGAGATGAGTGCGTGTGTGTGCGCGCACAGATTGTGCTTTGTCAGACAGTGATTAATGACTGTACTCTACCTGCATCCAATCCCAGCACTGGGGCTTAGGCTTTATTTGTTTAGATGAGACATCATGTTCATAATATTTAAACTTGGCTGTGTACCCAATGGCATAATCAATGTATGTGTGATCACTTTACCAGGCTTCATCATCCAGTAGTTTAGTCATGGTGTCATTCGTATGCTTACAGCTTTCAAGCTGAGAAGTGGAGTTTAAAGACAGCAAGTAGATATTATTAGCTGACCTCTGTTTAATGTTCAGCTTTGAAAGCAATTAATGCAGTTTGGAAATCTGTACAAACCTTGCCCCTCTGAATGCTAAATGCGTGTGTATAGGAGAAGAACTCTGAAGCACACATGTATTGCTGGAAGTCCACTTGCACCTCAAAGATAAGATCTGCTGTCATTTGCATTCTTCTAGCTGGATGTCCAAGACCACATGCTGGCATACATGTACCACAGTCAATATTTCACACGTTCATATTTCAGAATGTACAGTGGTTCTACAGTTTACAAACTGGAAGTCAACTGGAGGCCCTTCTTTACCATTATTAAAGCTCAGCTCTCAAGTGAATGCATACTGGTGGTTGTGCTCTGGCTTTAACCAAGCATGGGAAAGTTTGAGAGAGTAACTGGAGAGAGAGAGAGAGAAACTGGAGAGAGAGAGAGTGTGTGTGTGTATATATATATAGGGCGGCACGGTGGTGTAGTGGTTAGCGCTGTCGCCTCACAGCAAGAAGGTCCTGGGTTCGAGCCCCGGGGCCGGCGAGGGCCTTTCTGTGCGGAGTTTGCATGTTCTCCCCGTGTCCGCGTGGGTTTCCTCCGGGTGCTCTGGTTTCCCCCACAGTCCAAAGACATGCAGGTTAGGTTAACTGGTGACTCTAAATTGACCATAGGTGTGAATGTGAGTGTGAATGGTTGTCTGTGTCTATGTGTCAGCCCTGTGATGACCTGGCGACTTGTCCAGGGTGTACCCCGCCTTTCGCCCGTAGTCAGCTGGGATAGGCTCCAGCTTGCCTGCGACCCTGTAGAAGGATAAAGTGGCTAGAGATAATGAGATGAGATATATAATGTACACTTCATATGGCAGATATTTCTTTCCAGTGTCTGTGCTGGAATTCCAACACAAGCATACCTCATGTTACTCAATGAGGTACTGATTAGGTGATCACTTGAATCAAATCTTATTTAATGAGGAAAAGTACAAAAATCACTGCTGTGGTCATCAATATCCTCTTGAAATAGGACCAGTTTGGATGGCAAAAACAGTGTGTGGCAGCAAAGGTGTGGTCAAACGTTGGCTGTGAATGGTGAGGAGTCAATACAACCCCAAAGACTTTGTTGAGCTGTTAGTGTGTTGTGGAGGTGAGCTCATGGCCAACCTCACACTGGGCAACATGCCAATTGCCACTCCTATCAGGGGAAGCCCAGCTCATGGCTCAGCAGCTCCTGGCCACCAACATGCTGGACTACCCTGACCTGAAGCAGGCTATACTGAAGAGCATCAGAAGCGCATCCAGAAGAGCATTGTCAGCGCCTCCACATGCTGGCATATGGTGAAGTTGGCCACCTGTTTGCATTCACGCAACAGCTCCAGAATGCCTGCTGATGGTGGCTGCTGGCAGACAAGTGCAATGTCGAGGCCATCATCAACTGAGTGACACTGGAGCAGTTTGTCACACAACTACCACATGAGATATCGATGAGGATCCAGTCTCACCATGCGGCATTGTTGGAGGAGGCAGTCTGACTGTCAGGTTGTTCTCTGCCAGTGTTTCCAGGAGCAAGCAGTCCTGCAGCTTCTCTTCTCTCTCTCATCCTCTCCCTCTCCTCACTCCTCCCCTACTCCAGCCCTGTGGAGATGGGGGCCAATTCCTCCAATACCCACACTGAGCACTTGTCTGTTCTTGTGTCTCCTCACCCCTTTCTCCTCCCATGTATGTGCTGCTGCTAACCCCGTCTCTCTCTCTCTCTCTCTACAGGTGAACCTGTCCATGCCCACCAAAATTGGGAGAAAGTCCGGGCAGGTCTGCCAGCACAGCAGGAAGGCTAGGCTCAGCAATTCCACGGGGGGTGTTCCGATTCACATTCCTGATGCACCACAGGCTTCCTCAGATCAAGCAGGGGTGTACTGAGTCTCTGTGAGTATTCAAGGAAGTATACATCAGGCTTTGGTGGATTTTGGTTGTAATCAGACCTTCCAGGTTGGCTGGGGAGGTGGTCCCAGGGCCATCCGCATCAGCTCTGCATCATGATGACATGCTCCTCCTCTCTCTCTGGGAAATCCCACTGGGGATTTCCCACTGGAGCAAATACATGACGAGTCTCTGAGGCACACTTTTGACTAAGTGAAAGTAATTGATGGCCAGAAACTCCAGTCTAATGTGGTGCTTTCTTGTCCATACTTTTCCATTATTAAAGATGGGCTATATCGAGTGATGTAGGGCACTCAGACTCAGGAAGAGACAACACAGTTGTTGGTCCTGAAGAGCCAATAGGGAACTTTTATTCCATGCTGCTCATCATAATCCCATGGCTGTGGATCTAGGTCAGAACAAAACACTAAATCGTCTCATTGCTCGTTTTTATTGGCCAAGGATTTGTGCCAATGTCCACAGGTGGTGTGCAGCTAGTCACAAATGCCAGCTGGTAAATCCAGCAGCCATGCCAAAAGTACCATTGCGCCCATTACCATTAATTGAGATCCCCTTCAAAAAAATTGTCATGGATCTCATTCGGCCATTATATCAATCTGCACATGGTTAACGCTTTGTGTTAGTCATAGTGGATTATGCAATGTGATACCCAGAAGCAGTGCCTCTTCACAATATCTCTGCACATAGTGTTACAGAGGCACTCTTCTGCATTATCTGAAAGAAATCCTAACTGATCATGGCACTACTTTTATGTCATACACACTATGCAAATTGTACAAATTATTGGGGATTAAATTGATTTGTACTAGTGTTTACCATCCACAAACTGACTGGCTGGTCAAACAATTTAATCAAACACAAATAATTCAGGGGGATGTTAGAAACTGGGATAAGTGGCTAGATCCTCTGTTGTTTGCAGTACGTGAGGTCCCACAAGTCTCCACTGGGTTTTCCCTATTTGAATTGCTGTATGGGTGTAAGCTCCATGGCGTCTTAGATGTTATTAAGGAAAAGTGGGAGGAGGGCCTTTCACAAAGCAAAAACGAAATTCAGTACATTCTTGACCTGAGAGCAAAACTACACTCAGAAGACAAATAACCCAGGAGAATTTGCTACAGGCACATGAACATCAATCCTACCTGTACAACAGAGGGACACAGCTAAGAGAATTTGGACTGGGAGATAAAGTGCTCATTTTACTGCCCATGTTGAGCTCAAAATTACTCACCAAGTGACAAGGTCCCTTTGAGGTCACACGACAGATTGGGGAAGTTGACTATAAGGTCAGGCACCCAGAGACAGGTGATGCATTTCAAATTTCCCACCTCAGTCTCCTGAAATTGTAGAGAGAGGAGGTTCCTGTGGCTCTGGTGACAGTAGTTCCAGAGAGGGTGGAGCTGGAAAGTCTAAAAGGTGCCAAGTCTAAAAGGTGCGGCCCAATTCACCCACACCTATTTTGAAATTTGGTGGAGGATCAATGATAATCTGTGGGTGTTTCTGCAAGGCTGGAATGGGGCAGGTTTTTGTTTATGAAGGACATATTTATCAAGGCGTGTGCAAGGTTATCCTGGAAGAAAACCTCTTTCCTTCTGCTCTGACAGTGTTCCCGAACTCTGAGGATTGGGTTTTCCAGCAGGACAGTGCTCCATGCCGCACAGCCAGGTCAATCAAGGTGTGGATGAAGGACCACAAGATCAAGACCCTGTCATGGCCAACCCAATCTCCAGACCTGAACACCATTGAAAACCTCTTGAATGTGATCAAGAGGAATATGGATGGTCACAAGCCATCAAACAAAGCTGAGCTGGTTGAATTTTTGTGCCAGGAGTGGCATTAAGTCACCCAAGAGCAATGTGAAAAACTGGTGGCGGGCATGCCAAGATGCATGAAAGCTGTGATTTAAATGTCAGGGTTATTCCACCAAATACTGATTTCTGAACTCATCCTAAGTTCACATATTAGTATTGTTTAAAATTGAATACGATCTTGACTTCTATGAATTATTCGAGGTCTGAAAACACTTCTTCATTTTTGTTATTTTGATCAGTTGTCATTTTCTGCAATTAAATGCTCTAAGTGGCAATATTTTTATTTGGGGGAAATGTTGTCAGTAGTTTATGGAAGAAAACAAAAATCTCCCATGTTCTTCAAACACACTTATAAGTAGTAAAACCAGAGAAACTTGTAAATTTACAGTGGTCTGTTAATTTTTTACGGAGTTGTATATAAGAAAAATGTATGTTTTGGGGACATAACATATTTCTGTATCTGTGACAATACTCTATGGAGCTCATGACACATTTCCCTGGTCCTCATTTTCTTTAGCCAGTGTCCCAAATTGCATACAGTTTGATTAAATAGTATGTATAGTACGCCACATATACCATTCGGCCATAAGTGCTTGTCTTGGTGAATTATGCAGTCTTAGTCTCCAATGTAAGGACAAAAAAAATTATTTTTCATCAGACAAGAATATATACACAACATTGGTTTCACCACGTGTAAATTGTAATAGTAACTTCTGTTCTATTTACAAACCCAAATGTCAAATCAAGTCAAGTGGCTTTTTCCTCCTTATAGCTTGTGTACATTGGAACATGTCCTTTCTCCAGGAGCAGAGTGCAACACACAACTGGTAGACAAAACTATTTAAAGGGCAAATACAGAACAGTGTGAGACAAGTGCAGGACAGAAATACACAGAACAATATTCATAGAACACTAAATGCACAGGGCAATAAATACAGAACAAATACACAGAACATGAAATGTAAACTTTAAACTATTTAGTACTGTAGCAACAATATATGTAGCAACAATACATAACCTAATACCATACAGGTATTTGACGAGCCCAGATGAGTGCTGGGAGGCAGAATGGTGTTGAATCATCTTACTTCCCCAGGGAAGAAACTTGTGGAATTTGCTGGCGGTGGCATGGATGCTCCTGTATTAGCTGTCAAGTCAAGTTTATTTGTATAGTGCTTTTAACAGCAGACATTGTTGCAAAGCAGCTTTACAGAAAATTAAAGACTTTAGACATGAGCTAATTTTATCCCAAATTTATCCCCAAAGAGCAAACCTGTGGTGACAGTGGCAAGGAAACTCTTCTGCAGATGACATGAACAAGACTCAAAAGGGAACCCATCTTCATTTGCATCTGTAGCAGGTGGAATTGAGGCCTACTCCGCAATTCCCCTGGGATCTGCCTGGATTGGAGGAACAGGTTCACTTAAATTACGGGGCGGGTTTTTATTTGGTTATAACTAGACTAGATTGAGTCCTTGGTAGCCCTGTTGCTTCCTACTGCGTCACTTCCGACAGTCCGGGGGTTGAGTTGGTGGCGTGGGGTATGCACTAGTTGGTGCTCCTCGCTACAAACGAGTGTTTATGCTCACATTGTCTTTCCTGCCGTGATTGCTTGTAGTTTAACTTGTTGCTGTTGCTGGGGCATTTAAGTCATTGCGGGCTGAAGCGTTTGCGAGCTTCACTACGGAGATTTTCTTGCGCCATCATTGGTTCAGATTAAGACCAAATATGCAGCATTCAATCACTCGGGCGGGCAGTGGCCAGCGTCTAGGGCAACTCCACGCCACCCCAGGCTGTTGTTTTGTTGGGGTTGGATTGTAGCCCCATTTTGTTTGCTGCCTTTTATTGATGTGGATGGGTCGTATTGCTCCTTGAGTTTTACCGATGCCAGAAGACTGTCAGTCACGCATGTTTTGATTTAATGACTGTATGAGATCGCATGTAATAATGTTTGTTCTTTTTTGTTTGTCTTGTTTGGTGTATTGGTGTGTGTGTGTGTGTGTGCGCGTGCATGCTTGTGGTTGACTGACTGTCGTTTACCCCATTCTTTCAATTAGGGGGGCTGCACCCCTACGGCAGGCTGGAGTGTCTCTGCAAGCAGCTTCGCCATAGTTAAGCTAAGTACTGTGCTAGTTGGTTTTGTATTGACATATTGCATGCACTGTGTTAAATCCTGTGTCTTAAGCTTTTTCTTTTTTATATTTTTTGGATAGGTGTGGTTGGGCCTAGGCAACCGGCAGGCAGACCTTGCGGTGGTGGACTCCTTTTCACTTTTCTTGCTGTGTTGCTTGACGGGTGTTTATTTTTTTGTGTGTGTTTGTTTTTGTTATTTTTTTGGTGTATTCCGGGACTCCTTTTTCTCTCACTCTGATTGCCGTGGTAAGCCTTAGCCCCGCCCCCAATTACCTTCTAACATACCTTCTCCCAAGATTTTAAGTGCATGTGTGTTTGAATTTAAAAACTGATTGAAAAGAATTAATAAATTGGTTTTTGTGGAACTCGCGTCTCTTCCTTGAAGTGTGAACGAACCTGGGTGTCTATTGAAGTAAAAAAAAAAAAAGGGGTTAGTAGTTGGCCTGAGGTGAACCTCCCTCAGGTGGCATAGTCGACTTACAAATTACCTGGCCTCTGCCACACATGATAACAGCATGATTTATAAATCATTTGCTTCTATAATGGTGTCCTGTATAGTCTTAGGGTATTACTGTGTAACCAAGAAAATCATGGTAGTTTTAACATGAAGTCTGTTTTGTTGAAGTTATAAACTGTTCATTGATGGAAACTTGAGTGCAAAACTGTTCATAATTGCAGTCCTAAAGTTAGCATGTCAACTGTATACTTTTATGTCTCATCTCATTATCTCTAGCCGCTTTATCCTGTTCTACAGGGTCGCAGGCAAGCTGGAGCCTATCCCAGCTGACTACGGGCGAAAGGCGAGGTACACCCTGGACAAGTCGCCAGGTCATCACAGGGCTGACACAGACAACCATTCACATTCACACCTACGGTCAATTTAGAGTCACCAGTTAACCTAACCTGCATGTCTTTGGACTGTGGGGGAAACTGGAGCACCCGGAGGAAACCCACGCGGGCATGGGGAGAACATGCAAACTCCGCACAGAAAGGCCCTCGCCGGCCACGGGGCTTGAACCCGGACCTTCTTGCTGTGAGGCAACAGCGCTAACCACTACACCACCGTGCCGCCCCATACTTTTATGTAATAAAAGTATTTCAAGTCATTTGTGCATCCTTTCTGCACACTTGTGCATGTAAAATAAGCATTTGTGCTCAAAATTAACAATTAAATATTTTAATGACCTAACATCACCCAGCACCCGATTAAAGGTCGACTTCCTTTCAGATTTTTCAAGTGTAGGTCATGAAAAGAATTTTCCCTGACACCCAGTTATTTTTCTTTAGTGGACCAAAAGCTACTGAATTCAAATCTCAGACTTCCAATTTTATTTTATTTTTTTCCCAGCAAGTAATTAAAGAAGTCCTGGGTCTTCCCCAAGGAGGCCCCGGGGAAGACCCAGGATACGCTGGAGGGACTATGTCTCTCGGCTGGCCTGGGAACTCCTCGGTGTTCTTCCCAAGGAGCTGGCTGAGGTGTCTGGGGAAAGGGAAGTTTGGGCTTCCATGCTCAGACTGCTGTCTCCGTGACCCGGTCCCGGATAAGCGGAAGAAGATGAGACAAGAACAAGTAATGAATTTAGGGACATGTAGCCCTAAATTCTGTGCTATTTCTGCCTGCTTAACATAACCCAATTCAAGATACTACATGATGCATCACGTGGTGGGCGTTCCCCATTCATGCTAGGCATTGTGGGATACAAATTTGAAACAAGAGAGAAAAATGGAGGATGTGAGTGTGTGAATGAAACGTGGAAGACTGATTACAGTAACAGAAAGCGAGAGGAAAAGACATTATGTTGCAAAGGAAAGGAAATGCAGGATCAAACTAATAAATATCAGTGGTCAGTGAGTACCTCGGTGTGATCAACTGTTCATTTAGCAACAAAATGATGTAACTGTGTCAGTGCATGGTCAAAGGTAAATCTGCGCATGCGCACACGGACTTCCTCTGTCTGGTTGACTGTGAAGCGGGCAATTTCATGCACATTATTTGCTAGGGAATCCCCTCAAATTAAATAACTTCCCAGCCACAGAATGGCTTGATATTTTGTCAGATACTTCAGAAATAAACATATCACAATGACCAAATTTCAGAGGGAACTAGTAAATTTCACCGATTTGATGAACTCAAAAGTCAGTCTTGCTTTAATGCCCATATGACTCCATGTCATGGTGCAGGCACTTACAGATGTATGCACAGAAGAGTAATAAGGAGCAAACAGTGACCGAGCCAAAACGTGAGATGAGAATCAGAGTCGTAGAACAAGCGAGGGTCGGGCGATTGGCAAACAACATTAAGGGGAAAAGACAAAGAGCATAAACAGGAAAGAGAAGCAAGAGTCAGAATAACAAGAATCAGTCAGAAACAACAAGGCTTGGTATGAACTGATGAGAGCAGAATGATACTTCACATTGGAGTAGTGTGAGAGAGAGGTTTATATAGGCAGGGGGGACTAATTAGGATGATGAGTGACAGCTGAGTTCAATAGTCTGGAGACAGAGGGCACTGTGAGTTTTGAGGAGTGTAGTCCATGGTGTCCATGTTTGTAGTTTGGACAGTTTCAGCAGGTTTACTGACAGAGCCCTTCCCACTGGGAGCTATATTCTTTCTAGGACTCCCTCTGGGTGCAGGTTTGTCTGGATGTAAAGCATGGAATTTTTGCTTGAGGAGTGACTCTAGGATCTCTAGCTGGAACCCAGCTCTGTTCTTAGGGTCCGTAGCCCTCTCAATCTACCAGGTATTCAATCTGCTCTCTTCTACATCCAGAGGTGAGGATCTTGTTTACCTGGTAGATGGGTTTACCCTCAATGTCGAGAGCTGGGTACTCCTGGCTGGGTGCGTTCTCGGCGAGGTAGGGCCCGGGATAGCAGGTGTGAGATAGGATACGTGGAATGTTGGCAACAGTCTGCTGTGAGGAGGGAGTTCTAGCCTGTATGAAACTTTGTTGATGTGGTCCAACACTTTAAAAGGCCCGATATATCATGGCTGGAGTTTCTTGCAGGAGTTGGGTTCCCTGAGGTTTCTTGTGGCTATCCAAACTCTGTCACCTAGGTTGTATGCTGGGGTGTCTGCTCTGTGCTTATCTGCATATTTCTTGTACTTGGCATTGATCATTTCAATCCATTGGTGAACCTCCTCCCATACTGCCTGGCTGCATGAGAACCACTCTTCAAAGGTTTGAACTTGGCTGGGAGCGTCGTCCCAGGGGAACAGGGGTGGCTGGTAGCCAAGTATGCACTGGAATGGTGTTAGTTGGGTTGTAGAGTGCTTGAGGGAATTTTGTGCATACTCAGCCCATGGAACAAAGTGTGCCCAGTCCCCCTGGTTATGCATGCAGAAGATCCTCAAGAAACAGCCAATTTCTTGGTTGGCTCTCTTGACTTGTCCATTAGACTGAGGGTGGCATCCAGATGTAAGGCTTACTGAAGCCCCTAGTCTTTCCATGAAGCCCCTCCAGAAAGGAGAAATGAACTGAGAGCCCCAATCACTTACAATATCTTCAGGGAGACCCTAGTAAGAAAAAACCTGCTGGAATAATAGTTCTGTCATTTGGGCTGCAGTGGGGATGCCAGGTAAGGAAATGAGTTTGAGAGCTTTGGAGAAGCAGTTGATGGTTACCATAATGGTGGTGTTACTTTGTGAGGGAGATTAGATTAGATAGAACTTTATTGATCCCTTTGGGAGGGTTCCCTCAGGGAAATTAAAATTCCAGCAGCATTATTACAGGATAAACAGAGAATAGAAAACAGAGAAAACTTCTAGATAAATTAAATCAAGTATTTACATATACAAATATAAAGAAGAATAAGATATGGGAAAAGAAGAAAGAAAGAAAAAAGTACAGCAGGAGAGGTATTGCACATTTATATTGCACATTGTCTAGTATTGCTTTTTGTCAGGCTAGGCTAGGCTACTGCTCCTTCCTATCCTCTGTCCTCCTGTTACCCTTCCTCCCCCCAGAGAGGAGTTGTACAGTCTAATGGCATGAGGGACAAAGGAGTTTTTAAGTCTGTTAGTCCTGCATTTGGGAAGGAGCATTCTGTCACTGAACAGGCTCCTCTGGTTGCTGATGACGGTGTGCAGAGGGTGACTGGCATCGTCCATGATTTCAGTAGTTTGTCCATAGTCGTCTTCTCTGCCACCATCACCAGAGAGTCCAGCTGGTGGAGGTAGGTCGGTGATTAAATCTATGGCTATGTGGGACCGGGGTCTCTGAGGAGTGGGGAGAAGGCAGAGTTTACCAGTGGGCGGAGTTCTGGGTACCTTGGCTTGTGCACAGACAGATTACGAGGCGATGAACTGGTTGATCTCTGTGAGCATGTTCTCCCACCAATACTTGTTCCTAAGCATCTGATGGGTGGGTTGGCTGCCTGGGTGTCCCATGGCGGGTGATGCATGAGCCCATGTGATGAGTCTACTTCTGAGAGGTTTGGGCACATATAGTAGACCAGGTGGAAGACTGTTGAGAAGTTGTTGAGGTTGAGAGTTCCTGATTTCTCTGTCTAGGTCCCAAATGATGGACTGGAGAAAGCACTGAGATGTGAGGATGGGATGGGCAGCAGAGTCCTGGTGAGTGGGAGCAAAGATTCTTGAGAGGGCATAAGCTTTAGTATTTGGAAAGAATACTAAGTATAGCGGAAAGAAATGGTGAAATTATACCTTGTGAAGAAAAGAGCCCATCTGGCCTGGTGAGGGTTTAACTGCTTGGTTTTCCTGAACTATTCTAGGTTCTTGTGGTCTGTTAGGATTACGAACAGGTGATTGGCACCTTCTAGCCAGTGTCACCATTCTTCAAGGGCCAGTTTTATCACAAGTAGCTCCTGATTCTCCATGTCATAATTCCTTTCTGCTGTTGAGAGTTTCTTAGAAAAGAAGATTACTGGATGAAGTTTCTGTTTCTCCCCAAAACATTGGGATAGGACTACCCCTACTCCCATGTCAGAAACGTGTACCTCCAGGGTGAAGGGCTTGGAAGGATCAGGATGCTGTAAGATGGGAGCAGAGGTGAAGGCTTGTTTGAGACAACAAAATGCTTTTTCTGTCGAGGGGTTCCACTGACGGTGTTTTGGTCCCTTCTTGAGTAGTGCTGTCAAGGGAGCAGCGATTGAGCTGAACCCTCTAATAAACCGGTGATAGAAGTTTGCAAAACCCAGAAAACGTTGAAGGTCCTTAATGGACATGGGTGTGGGCCAAGACGTAACTCCATACTCACCCCCTCTGCACTGATGATGTATCCTAAGAAGGAGATACACTTCTGATGGAACTCGCATTTCTCTGCTTTGACATAGAGATGGTTCTGAAGCAGGCGTTGGAGAACTATTCTTACATGCTCTTGGTGACTTTCCTTGTCTGGAGAGTATATCAGGATGTCATCAATATATGCAATAGCATATCTGCCTAGCATGTCCCATAGCATGTCGTTGATAAGACACTGGAACATGCTAGGCACTGAAGAAAGGCCATACAGCATTATTTGGTATTCAGAATGGCCGGCGGTAGTGCTGAATGCGGTTTTCCGCTCATCGCCCCTTTTGATCCTGATGAGGTTGTATGTACTATGTAAATTGAGCTTGGAGAAGATCTTTGCTGATCTGAGTTGTTCCACGGCCGCGGGAACAAGAGGAAGTGGATAAGGGTATTTCACTGATACTTGTTTCAGTCCCCTGTAATCAATACATGGGCATAGACCCCCATCTCGTTTCTCCACAAAGAAGAAGCCAGCCGAAGCTAGAGACTTAGAAGGATGGATGTAGCCCTGCTTGAGGACCTCCTGAATGTACTCCTCCATAACTGTTTGTTCCTTCTGAGAAAGAAGATAGATATGCCCACAAGGTGGTGACATGCCTGGCATGAAGTCAATGGCACAGTCATAGGATCTGTGAAGTGGCAGCCCACAGTCTTTTCCCTTGCTGAAAACCTTGTTTTTCAGGACCTCACTCCTCATGTCACACCCTCTGCCAGAAATCTGGGTGTCTTCCTTGACTCCGATCTCTGTCTTGACAAACAGATTAGCACTGTGGTCAAAAATAGTTTTTACCAACTCAGAGTGATTTCCCGCCTCAAATCCTTCCTATCTCATAACGATCTTGAAATAGTCATCCATGCTTTTATCACATCACAACTGGATTATTGCAATTCCCTTTATCTTGGCCTCCCTCAAACCTCACTTAGACGTTTACAGCTGGTCCAAAACGCAGCTGCACGTCTTTTAACTGGCACCAGGAGACGTGAGCACATCACTCCCATTCTGGCCTCCTTGCACTGGCTCCCAGTCTTTTTCAGAATACAATTTAAAGTTTTATTATTTGTTTTTAAAGCACTCAGTGGGCTGGCCCCAGCCTACATCAATGACCTTTTACAGCCCCACTCAGTCCAAAGGTCTCCAAGATCCTCTAACACAGGGCTTCTTCATGTACCTTGCTCGCGGCTGAAGCAGAGAGGTGACAGAGCTTTTTCTGTTGCTGCTCCACGTCTCTGGAATCAGCTCCCACTGGACATCAGATTTGCTTCCTCCATCTCTGCCTTTAAATCTAGGCTAAAAACCCATCTCTACTCCTTGGCCTTTCCTTAACCATCAGCTTATTAGGGCCCGAGCCCTATAGGGCGAAGGCCCTATTGTTCTTGTAAGAGTTCACTATTATTAGGGCCCGAGCCCTATGGGCGAAGGCCCTATTGTTCTTGTAAGAGTTCACTATTATTATTCTTCCGTCTTCTTTATTTTTCTCCGCTGTTGGGCCATTTTCGGGGCACTTGCCATGGGCGAAAACGCACGAAATTTGGCACCAGTTCCGAGAATTGCCACCGCTACTCAGACCCAAAAGCCCAAACTTGGCCGGGGCTCAGGGCCTCTATAGCGCCCCCTGAGTCGTTGTGATTTTGGTCTCCCGCATTAAGGTGCCTGGTTGCCATGTAGTTTGTAGTAGTGGCATGCCATTTGGTACGCATATGTATCTCACTAAGCCGGACAAAAATGTAATGCCAATGCATTAGCCACGCCCAACAGGAAGTGAGGTAATTTCACTTTTGTGCGAAATGCATGGCCACGAAGACGGCGCAACTCCTCCTAGACCGTTCATAGGAATGTCACCAAAATTGATACACATCATCTACAGACATGGCTGACAAAAGTTACTAAATACGTTTCACGTAGGATAAACCGTTCAGAAGTTATACGTCAATCAATTTTCACTTCAAAATTTTACATGCTAAAAAATTCATAACAAATCTTCTAATTGCTCAACACTGCTCATACTTCACACGCTAATCACTCATTGGGCTTCTGACATGTTACCCAATTTCTGTGATATTTCGCCACTGGGGGCGCTATTTTTGGGCAAAAAATCCAATCTTTCCTCAAATTTAGTCAAACTTCACGGCCACCCTCTTACTACCTCCCATGTCATGTATACCACATTTTGGGAGTTTTCGTCCATGGGGGGCGCTGTTTTTGGCCGACGCAATTTCTCCAAAACGGGTTTTTGGTAAATAATTCCATAATGCTTTTCCTTCACACCACTACCTTGTGATAGTACGTTGCTGTTGTGGACACTTATTTTTCCATCTCATAATCGCTCATGTACAGCGTAGCGCCACCTACTGACATGGGAAAAACCAAAAAATTTATTCTTCAAAAATCTATATCTCATCTTCTATTTACTCAATTTTCATCACACTTCATACGCAAACTCTTCATAGCTCACCTGACATATACACCAAATTTTGTGCACTTTCGCCCCTGGGGGTGCTGGTTATGGCAGAAATGATATTGCAGCTTCAGATTTGTCAACCTTGGCAAGCAAACTCTTTACAGGACCCTTATTGGGGCGCTTGCCATGGTCGACAACGCTCGAAATTTGGCTCCTTTTTCTTAGACTGCCACCGCTACTGAGAACCAGAAGCCCAGATCCAGGCGGGCCTCAGGGCCTCTATAGCGCCCCCTAACGTGTTGTGATTTTTGCCTCTCGCCTTAAGGTGCCTGGTTGCCATGTAGTTTGTAGTAGTGGCATGCCCTTTGGTAGGCATATGTACCTCACTAAGCCGGACAAAAATGTAATGCCAATGCATTAGCCACGCCCATCAGGAAGTGAGGTAATTTCACTTTTGTGCCAGATGCATGGCCACGAAGACGGCGCAACTCCTCCTAGACCGTTCATAGGAACGTCACCATGGTCGACAACGCTCGAAATTTGGCTCCTTTTTCTTAGACTGCCACCGCTACTGAGAACCAGAAGCCCAGATCCAGGTGGGCCTCAGGGCCTCTATAGCGCCCCCTAACGTGTTGTGATTTTTGCCTCTCGCCTTAAGGTGCCTGGTTGCCATGTAGTTTGTAGTAGTGGCATGCCCTTTGGTAGGCATATGTACCTCACTAAGCCGGACAAAAATGTAATGCCAATGCATTAGCCACGCCCATCAGGAAGTGAGGTAATTTCACTTTTGTGCCAGATGCATGGCCACGAAGACGGCGCAACTCCTCCTAGACCGTTCATAGGAACGTCACCATTATTGATACACATCATCTACAGACATGGCTGACAAAAGTTGCTAAATACGTTTCACGTAGGGTAAACCGTTCAGAAGTTATACGTCAATCAATTTTCAATGCAGAATTTTACATGCTTGAAAATTCATAACAAATCTTCTAATTGCTCAAAACTGCTCATACTTCACACGCCAATCACGCATTGGGCTTCTGACATGTTACCCAATTTCTGTGATGTTTCGCCACTGGGGGCGCTATTTTTGGGCAAAAAATCCAATCTTTCCACAAACTTGGTCAAACTTCACGGCCACCCTCTTTCTACCTCCCATGTCATGTATACCACATTTTGGGAATTTTCGTCCATGGGGGGCGCTGTTTTTGGCCGACGCAATTGCTCCAAAACGGGTTTTTGGTAAATAATTCCATAATGCTTTTCCTTCACACCACTACCTTGTGATAGTACGTTGCTGTTGTGGACACTTATTTTTCCATCTCATAATCGCTCATGTACAGCGTAGCGCCACCTACTGACATGGGAAAAACCAAAAAATTTATTCTTCAAAAATCTATATCTCATCTTCTATTTACTCAATTTTCATCACACTTCATACGCAAACTCTTCATAGCTCACCTGACATATACACCAAATTTTGTGCACTTTCGCCCCTGGGGGTGCTGGTTATGGCAGAAATGATATTGCAGCTTCAGATTTGTCAACCTTGGCAAGCAAACTCTTTACAGGACCCTTATTGGGGCGCTTGCCATGGTCGACAACGCTCGAAATTTGGCTCCTTTTTCTTAGACTGCCACCGCTACTGAGAACCAGAAGCCCAGATCCAGGCGGGCCTCAGGGCCTCTATAGCGCCCCCTAACGTGTTGTGATTTTTGCCTCTCGCCTTAAGGTGCCTGGTTGCCATGTAGTTTGTAGTAGTGGCATGCCCTTTGGTAGGCATATGTACCTCACTAAGCCGGACAAAAATGTAATGCCAATGCATTAGCCACGCCCATCAGGAAGTGAGGTAATTTCACTTTTGTGCCAGATGCATGGCCACGAAGACGGCGCAACTCCTCCTAGACCGTTCATAGGAACGTCACCATGGTCGACAACGCTCGAAATTTGGCTCCTTTTTCTTAGACTGCCACCGCTACTGAGAACCAGAAGCCCAGATCCAGGTGGGCCTCAGGGCCTCTATAGCGCCCCCTAACGTGTTGTGATTTTTGCCTCTCGCCTTAAGGTGCCTGGTTGCCATGTAGTTTGTAGTAGTGGCATGCCCTTTGGTAGGCATATGTACCTCACTAAGCCGGACAAAAATGTAATGCCAATGCATTAGCCACGCCCATCAGGAAGTGAGGTAATTTCACTTTTGTGCCAGATGCATGGCCACGAAGACGGCGCAACTCCTCCTAGACCGTTCATAGGAACGTCACCATTATTGATACACATCATCTACAGACATGGCTGACAAAAGTTGCTAAATACGTTTCACGTAGGGTAAACCGTTCAGAAGTTATACGTCAATCAATTTTCAATGCAGAATTTTACATGCTTGAAAATTCATAACAAATCTTCTAATTGCTCAAAACTGCTCATACTTCACACGCCAATCACGCATTGGGCTTCTGACATGTTACCCAATTTCTGTGATGTTTCGCCACTGGGGGCGCTATTTTTGGGCAAAAAATCCAATCTTTCCACAAACTTGGTCAAACTTCACGGCCACCCTCTTTCTACCTCCCATGTCATGTATACCACATTTTGGGAATTTTCGTCCATGGGGGGCGCTGTTTTTGGCCGACGCAATTGCTCCAAAACGGGTTTTTGGTAAATAATTCCATAATGCTTTTCCTTCACACCACTACCTTGTGATTGTACGTTGCTGTTGTAGACACTTATTTCTCCAACTCATAATCGCTCATGTACAGCAAAGCGCCACCTACTGACATGGGAAAAACCAAAAAATTTATTCTTCAAAAATCTATTTCTCTTCTTCTGTTTACTCAATTGTCATCAAACTTCATATGCAAGCTCTTCATAGCTCACCTGACATGTACGCCAAATTTTGTGCACTTTCGCCCCTGGGCCATGTGTCCAATTCTGTGCTTTGTCACCATTGTGGGAGTAATGTCTCTTGCCGCTGAAGCTGTGGAAGGTCTTTCGCGGGGACGCGTGCCCCCGCCCCCCTTGGCCGCTGGCGCGAGGGCCCGTCGAGGCCGCTTGCGGCTTTAATTATTCTTCCGTCTTCTTCTTCTTCTTCTTCTTCTTTATTTTTCTCCGCTGTTGGGCCATTTTCGGGGCGCTTGCCATGGGCGAAAACGCACCAAATTTGGCGCCAGTTCCGAGAATTGCCACCGCTACTCAGAGCCAAAAGCCCAAACTTGGCCGGGGCTCAGGGCCTCTACAGCGCCCCCTAAGTCGTTGTGATTTTGGCCTCCCGCTTTAAGGTGCCTGGGTGCCGTGTAGTTTGTAGTAGTGGCATGCCATTTGGTACGCATATGTATCTCACTAAGCCGGACAAAAATGTAATGCCAATGCATTAGCCACGCCCAACAGGAAGTGAGGTAATTTCACTTTTGTGCGAAATGCATGGCCACGAAGACGGCGCAACTCCTCCTAGACCGTTCATAGGAATGTCACCAAAATTGATACACATCATCTACAGACATGGCTGACAAAAGTTACTAAATACGTTTCACGTAGGGTAAACCGTTCAGAAGTTACACGTCAATCAATTTTCGATGCAAAATTTTACATGCTTAAAAATTCATAACAAATCTTCTGATTGCTCAAAACTGCTCATACTTCACACGCAAATCACTCATTGGGCTTCTGACATGTTACCCAATTTCTGTGATATTTCGCCACTGGGGGCGCTATTTTTGGGCAAAAAATCCAATCTTTCCTCAAATTTGGTCAAACTTCACGGCCACCCTCTTACTACCTCCCATGTCATGTATACCACATTTTGGGTATTTTCGTCCATGGGGGGCGCTGTTTTTGGCTGACGCAATTGCTCCAAAACGGGTTTTTGGTAAATAATTCCATAATGCTTTTCCTTCACACCACTACCTTGTGATAGTACGTTGCTGTTATAGACACTTATTTTTCCAACTCATAATCGCTCATGTACAGCATAGCGCCACCTACTGACATGGGAAAAACCAAAAAATGTATTCTTCAAAAATCTATATCTCATCTTCTATTTACTCAATTGAAATCAAACTTCATACGCAAACTCTTCATAGCTCACCTGACATGTACGCCAAATTTTGTGCACTTTCGCCACTGGAGGCGCTATTTTTGGGCAAAAAATCCAATCTTTCCTCAAATTTGGTCAAACTTCCCGGCCACCCTCTTTCTACCTCCCATGTCTTGTTTACCACATTTTGGGAATTTTCGTCCATGGGGGGCGCTGTTTTTGGCCGACGCAGTTGCTCCAAAACGGGTTTTTGGTAAATAATTCCATAATGCTTTTCCTTCACACCACTACCTTGTGATAGTACGTTGCTGTTGTAGACACTTATTTTTCCACCTCATAATCGCTCATGTACAGCATAGCGCCACCTACTGACATGGGAAAAACCAAAAAATTTATTCTTCAAAAATCTATATCTCATCTTCTATTTACTCAATTGTCATCAAACTTCATACGCAACCACTTCATAGCTCACCTGACATATACGCCAAATTTTGTGCACTTTCGCCACTGGGGGCGCTATTTTTGGGCAAAAAATCCAATCTTGCCTCAAATTTGGTCAATCTTCACGGCCACCCTCTTCCTACCTCCCATGTCATGTATACCACATTTTGGGAATTTTCGTTCATGGGGGGCGCTGTTTTTGGCCGACGCAATTGCTCCAAAATGGGTTTTTGGTTCATAATTCCATAATGCTTTTCCTTCACACCACTACCTTGTGAAAGTACGTTGCTGTTGTAGACACTTATTTTTCCAACTCATAATCGCTCATGTACAGCATGGCGCCACCTACTGACATGGGAAAAACCAAAATATTTATTCTTCAAAAATCTATATCTCTTCGTCTATTTACTCAATTGTCATCAAACTTCATACGCAAACTCTTCATAGCTCACCTGACATATACGCCGAATTTTGTGCACTATCGCCCCTGGGGGTGCTGGTTATGGCAAAAATGATATTGCAGCTTCTGATTTGTCAAACTTGGCAAGCAACCTCTTTACAAGACCCTTATTGGGGCGCTTGCCATGGTCGACAACGCACGAAGTTTGGCTCCTTTTTCTTAGACTGCCACCGCTACTGAGAACCAGAAGCCCAGATCCAGGCCGGCCTCAGGGCCTCTATAGCGCCCCCCGAGCACCGTTCAGTGCGAGACCCTATTGTTGCCATGTGTCCATTTCTGTGGTTTGTCGCCATTGTGGGAGTAATGTCTCTTGCCGAGGAAGCTGTGGAAGGTATTTCGCGGGGACGCATGCCCCCGCCCCCCTTGGCCGCTGGCGCGAGGGCCCGTCGAGGCCGCTTGCGGCTTTAATTGTTATTGTTGTTGTTATTATTATAGTTTTATTTTATTTTTTTATTTTTTTTATTTTTCTTTTGATCATTTGTTTTTTAAATATTGACTCTGTACAGCACTTTGGTCAGTGTATGCTGTGTTTAAATGTGCTATACAAATTAAACTTACTTACTTGTTGCGGTTAGGGCTGAACGATTTTGGAAAATAATCTAATTGCGATTTTTGTCCTATATATTGCGATTTAATATGCGATTTATTTTTTCAGGGTCCTCTTCTCATGTCTTTTCCAACGAACACAAGCAATAAATCAATCTGTTCCATAATAAACAATATCAGATTTATTTAAAGTGCAGATTACAACAAGAAAACAAACCAATCTGTGGCTTTACATCTTTAACATGTCTAACTTTTCACGTTTCATGAAACATGATATGAAACACTTGGACTGCACTTCTTAAACACTGTCTGAAGTTAACAGGACAGTCTATAAATAACATACAGATTTAAAAAAAAAAAAAAGCTTACTGATCTCCAGTCAGTAACATCACACATACTAAAGTGCCGGAAAAGTAAGGAGAACAAATATCTGCTTTAACCAATTGGACATTTTTTTTTTTAGGTAAATCAAACTTCCAATGAACACAAAATAAACTAGTGTATGTTCTGTGTATTAAACCTTAATAAGGAAAAAAAAAACTTTTTGAACACCAATGGAAATATTATATTCACTCAGTAACAGCAGCACACAACATACTAAAGTGCAAAATGAGTATGGCATGGTCAGCCTGAAAGATTCTTCTGTATAGTTCAGGAGCTCACAGATTTTTTGCAAGGAAAACCAGCATGTCAACTTTTGCTGGTTTTAAAGACGAGTGAGTGCAAGTCACTATATTCCCTCCTGCACTGAAAAGACACTCTGAAGGAGCACTTGTGGCAGGGACACAGAGATACTTGTGGGCCATATTGCACAGTCGTGGAAAGTTGATCTTGTGCACCTTCCACTAGGCCAAGGGGTCATCTTCTCCATCAATGGCAGGGGTCATGAGGTAACTGTTTAACTCTGCCTCAACAATATCTTCAAGTTGCATGGGAGAAGCAGAAGAGGCCACAGCAGTCTTGAAGAAGCTGCCAAGAGACTTCTTCACCTTTTCGCCAGAGGGCTGTGCACTTTGAGGCCTCGGAGCGGTTTCAGTACGAGACCTCTTCTCCTACCAAATGAAACAAAACAGCAATTAGTACTGAAGTTAGATCACAAATAAATAAAGTGTGTTTGTGATATCATAGAGACATAATTATTACTAACCTGGTTATATGCACGCCTTGCTGATTCTAGCATTTCGGTCTTAAGTCGGGTCTTAATGGTAGGAATTTTGTCTGCGGTGATGTACTGGGTTTTGAACCTGGGGTCCAGGAAGGATGCAACATCCAAAAGCTCCTGGATACTCTGGTCATTGTACTCATCATTGAGGTATGCCAAGACCTTGGTTTTGATTGACCTGACTAGGTCAGTGTCCTCTTGGTCTTCAGCCAGGACTGATGTGGCCAGAAGGTGAAGAACTGGTTTGAGGTAGGAGATACTCACATACTCCTCTCCAGAGAGAGCATCTGTAAAGTCCAGGAGAGGATGCAGTGCCTTGGGAACAGACTCCAACACCTCAATATCCTGCCAGGTTAGGATGAGGGAGCGTGCATATTGGTCACCTGACAATACCTGGGGAATGGCTTTGAGCTGCTCTAGCACCCTGGCAATCATTTCTTTGGATCCCCATCTTGTTGGGCATTCAGTGATGAGGCTGTGCTCAGGAAGTTTGAGCTCCCTCTGTGCTTCAGTCATTGCTGCCGCCTTCTTTCAACTGTGGGAGAAGTGCCCCACCACCACCTTCTTGCACAGCCCTATTTCTCGACACTCTGTCATCTTTGAGTGCATGTCCTGTAATACAAAATAATAAAGAACAGTGCAATTTATACAATTTGAAGTGTGATACAAGGTTATCAGCTTTGGAATAAATACACACATTCTCTCCCTCCACCTCTTGCATTCTCTCTCTATCATTATTTATATAATATATATATATATATATATATATATATATATATATATATATATATAAAATATACATACACACATACATACATACATACATACATATATATACATACACACACAGTTGTGCTCGTAAGTTTTACATACCCTGGCAGAATTTTTGCTTTCTTTGCCTTTTTTCAGAGAATATGAATGATAACACAAAAACTTTTTTCCCCACTCATGGTTAGTGGTTGGGTGAAGCCATTTATTGATAAACAACTGTGTTTTCTATTTTTAAATCATAATGACAACAAAAAACATCCCAATGACCCTGATCAAAAGTTTACATACCCCAGTTCTTAATACCATGTATTGCCCCCTCTAACATCAATGACAGCCTGAAGTCTTTTGTGGTAGTTGTGGATGAGGCTCTTTATTTTCTCAGATGGTAAAGCTGCCCATTCTTCTTGGCAAAAAGCCTCCAGTTCCTGTAAATTCCTGGGCTGTCTTGCATAAACCGTGCGCTTGAGATCTCCCCAGAGTGGCTCAATGATATTGAGGTCAGGAGACTGAGATGGCCACTCCAGAACCTTCACTTTGTTCTGCTGTAGCCAATGACAGGTCGACTTGGCCTTGTGTTTTGGATCGTTGTCATGTTGGAACGTCCAAGTCTGGGCTCACGCTAGCCGCTCACACATCCGCAAATTGCGAAGTTTTATTCCAATTTGCGAAAAGAAAATCATCTGTATTCGCATTTTATGCGAAAGTCATTTCAAGTTTAAGCAAAATCCATCAAGGCAAGGAAAGTTTATTTATATAGCACATTTCATACACAGTGGCAGTTCAATGCGCTTTACAGAAGTAAAAGCAAAACAGTAAACAATAGAAAATAAAATTACATAAAATAAATGGGGAAGAAAAATAATAAGAATTAAACAATAGTAGAAATAAAATAATAAAATGAAGTAAAAGTTCAGTAAAAGAAAAAAAACAGCAGAATAAAATAGAATAAAAGTTAAGTAAAATTTAAAACATGCAGAGACTGTAAAAGTTAAGAGTTTAAAACATGTAGAGATGACAATATTAATAATTTAGCAGAAAGCATCTGAAAACAGCTTGGTCTTTAATCTAGATTTGAAGCTGCCAACAGCAGGAGCATTTTTGATGTCCTCTGGCAGTTGGTTCCATAGCTGTACTGCATAGTAGCTAAAAGCTGCTTCACCACACTTTGTTTTAACAACAGGTTTTACCAGTAAATTTTTCTGCTGCGATCTGGTAGATCTGATTGGGTTAGGCCGCTGTAACATATCAGAGAGGTAATTGGGCCCTGTACCATTTAAAGATTTGTACACCAGCAGCAATGCTTTAAAGTCAGTTCTGTAGCTTACTGGAAGCCAATGAAGGGACCTTAAAATTGGAGTAATGTGCTCTGTTCTTTTTGTTCGTGTGAGAACCCTAGCCGCTGCATTTTGAACCAGTTGAAGTCGTTTCATGGTCTTTTTTGGCAGGCCTGTGAAAAGGCCATTGCAGTAATCAACCCTACTAGAGATGAAGGCATGCATAAGTTTTTCCAGATCATTTTTTGACATAAGTCCTCTTAGTTTGGAAATGTTTTTTAGGTGATAAAATGCCATTTTAGTGATTGCTTTCATGTGACTGTCAAAATTTAGCTCGCTGTCAATGAAAACACCAAGATTTTTAACCATTACTTTTGTTTTAATCTCCTTTGTGTCAAGAATAGTGGTAATCCTGAGTCTTTCATCTTTTTTCCCAAATAGAATTACTTCTGTTTTATCTGTGTTCAGCTGAAGAAAATTTTGTGACATCCAGTTGTTGATTTGGTCGATACACTGGTAGAGACATTCAAGGGGGGTATAATCATTAGGTGATAGAGCAAAATAAATTTGGGTGTCATCTGCATAGCAGTGATACAAAATTGAGTTGTTCTTGATAATTTGCCCAAGTGGGAGCATATAAAGGTTGAATAGTAATGGTCCAAGAATCGACCCCTGGGGGACACTACAGGTCAAGGACATTGATGTTGAGGTACAATTTCCCATGGTAACAAAGAAGCTTCTATCTTTTAAGTATGATTTTAACCAATTGATAACTTTACCCGGCGGCACGGTGGTGTAGTGGTTAGCGCTGTCGCCTCACAGCAAGAAGGTCCTGGGTTCGAGCCCCGGGGCCGGCGAGGGCCTTTCTGTGTGGAGTTTGCATGTTCTCCCCGTGTCCGCGTGGGTTTCCTCCGGGTGCTCCGGTTTCCCCCACAGTCCAAAGACATGCAGGTTAGGTTAACTGGTGACTCTAAATTGACCGTAGGTGTGAATGTGAGTGTGAATGGTTATCTGTGTCTATGTGTCAGCCCTGTGATGACCTGGCGACTTGTCCAGGGTGTACCCCGCCTTTCGCCCATAGTCAGCTGGGATAGGCTCCAGCTTGCCTGTGACCCTGTAGAAGGATAAAGCGGCTAGAGATAATGAGATGAATGAGATAACTTTACCGGCGGCATGGTGGTATAGTGGTTAGCGCTGTCACCTCACAGCAAGAAGGTCCTGGGTTCGAGCCCCGGGGCCGGCGAGGGCCTTTCTGTGTGGAGTTTGCATGTTCTCCCCGTGTCCGCGTGGGTTTCCTCCAGGTGCTCCGGTTTCCCCCCACAGTCCAAAGACATGCAGGTTAGGTTAACTGGTGACTCTAAATTGACCGTAGGTGTGAATGTGAGTGTGAATGGTTGTCTGTGTCAGCCCTGTGATGACCTGGCGACTTGTCCAGGGTGTACCCCGCCTTTCACCCGTAGTCAGCTGGGATAGGCTCCAGCTTGCCTGCGACCCTGTAGAAGGATAAAGCGGCTAGAGATAATGAGATGAGATAACTTTACCAGTCAACCCAACCCAGTGTTCAAGTCGATATAGCAGTATGTTGTGATCAACAGTATCAAAAGCTGCACTGAGGTCCAGTAACACCAGGACCGATGTTTTGCCTGCAACAGTATTAAGACATATGTCATTTATAACTTTAATCAGCGCTGTTTCAGTGCTATGATTGGCACGAAATCCTGACTGAAAGTTATCAAAACAGCTGTTTGACATCAAGAAGGCAGTTAATTTTTTAGACAATTTTTTCAAGGATTTTCCTGATGAATGGTGATTTGATATTGGCCTGTAGTTGTTTAATACTGAAGCATCCAGATTATTATTTTTAAGTAGGGGCTTTACAACGGCTTTTTTCAGGGGCATAGGAACAATGCCAGTCTCTAGGGATGTATTTATGATTTGAAGCACATCTGTAATTATAAGATGAAGAACAGACTTAAAAAAGTTGGTGGGCAGAATGTCCAATTCAGATGTTGAGGAACTGAGATTTTGTACAGTTTTTTCAAGAGTCTCATAATCAATTAAACAAAATTCTGACATTGTGTTGAAGTTATCTGTCTGTGTCACTGGTGATTGCAGTTTTTCAATTATTTGCAACTGAGATATATTATGAGCAATATTCTGCTGTATTTTATCAATTTTACCTTTGAAGAAGGATGCAAACTCATTGCATTTATTAACTGAGGGAAGTTCAGGTGCTAATTGTGGTGGGGGATTAGTTAGCTTCTCTACTGTTGAAAATAGCACACGGGCATTGTTCATATTCCTGTTTATGATGTTGGAGAAGAAAGACTGTCTTGCTTTACAAATTTCATAATTATATTTACAAAGCATCTCTTTATGGATTTGATAATGGATGTGAAGTTTAGATTTGCGCCATTTTCTTTCAGTCTTTCTACATTCTCTCTTTAGCAGTTTAACAGCTGGGTATTGCTTCCATGGTGCTTTCTGCTTGTCATTGACTCTTTTGATTTTGAATGGAGCAATATCATCCATAATTTGGGTCATATTTAAATTAAAAATTTCCAGTAAATCATCTACAGAGTCTGACATTTTGGTTGAGATCCGAGAGAGAGCTTGCTCAAAGAGAACACGTGTTGTCGTTTATGACTCTCCTACCCATAGTCGTTGAGCTGTTCTGAATGTGAGGAGACATAGAAACATCAGAGAAAACACAAAAATGATCAGATAAGGCCAGGTCAACAACAGTAGTAGAAACAGTAAGACCCTTTGTGATGATGAGGTCAAGGGTCTGACCACGAGAGTGGGTCGGCCCCTGTACATGTTGTACTAGGTTGAAGTTGTCAATAAGTGCAAGTAGTTCTCTGGCATAAGTGTTTTCAGGATTATCTACATGCAAGTTAAAATCCCCAGATATAATAAGACAGTCAAACTCTAAGCAAATGACTGACAACAGTTCACCAAACTCTTCCAGAAAAACTTTGGCTGAATGTCTCGGAGGCCTGTAAATAGTTAATAACAATATGTTAGGAGAGCATGTAACAAGTGCACATTGTTCAAAGGATGTAAAATCACCAAGTGAGGATTGTTTACATTGAAAAGAGACTTTGAATATATTTGCGATCCCTCCACCTTTCCCCTGTCGGGTAACATTCATAAAATTAAAATTTGGGGGAGCTGCTTCAATAAGGGTGGTAGCACTATTTGCTTGATCCAGCCATGTTTCAGTTAGAAGCAAAAAATCAAGATTGTGTTTGCAGATAAGATCATTAATTAAAAATGACTTGTTTGAAAGTGATCTAACGTTCAGAAGAGCTAGCTTTACAGAAAGTCTAGAAGTAATATTTGCTTGGGCACTCTGATGTTGTTTTGAAACAGGAAGGAGACTAGACTGGTTTACCCCCTGGGTTAAATATGCTCTATGTTTTCTATTTCTTATCAACACAGGAATAGAGAATGGCATAGGCATACTGGGTCCCAGCTTGTTTTCAAAACTACACCCAATGCAGGGACCCACAGCACATCATACAAGACTCTCTGTATGTTCCATTTGGTTTGAGGATGGAAGGATTGGAGATGTCATGTATCTTTTAGATGGTGAAAAAGATTGGTAGCCAGCTGAAAGTCCTGGGCGAACACAGTTCAGTCTGTTGGTTGATTTTTGATGAACTGGGTACACTCCTTGTCGTGACAGATTTGGGCTGGAAAAAGAGAGTGTAGCCATTGGCAGTAGTCTCTGCATACTATTAGGAAAATCCATGCAGGGGGGAGACGGAGATGGTACAATAAAATCAGAAGAGCGAGACTTTGGTGAGGTCTTTGTAAGTGTCTCCATGACTGTCTCTGTGGTGACTGTCTCCCTGATAGTTTCTGTGATACTTGCATGGGGTCGAGATGTGGATGATGCAGCCTTGACATGATTATCTTTGGTCAGGTCCTCAATCTGGATGGAATCGCATGCTCACATTCTCCGTGTGATTGTTGATGTCCTTGGCAGTCTGCCCCAGATGGTTCTTGGCAGTCTGCCCCAGATGGCTGTGTGCCCTTGGTGAAGACTTGCATAGATGATTGTTTTGGCTTTACTAGGTCAGTCTGCGATATCTTAACTGTTTTCCTCAATGTTGGCTGAGAGAAAATTGCATGTTGTAGAGCAAGTCTATAATGATCCGCTAAGACTTTGGTCCCAATCCAGCTGAGTTCAGTGCTATTTGGCTTGAAGAATTCTCTGTGATTCCAGAAAAGGTTAAAATTGTCTATGACGTTCATACCAGATGAAAACAATTGCGATTTTTCAAGATAAACAGTACCTTTCGTGTCCATCTTCGAGGCTTTGATTTATAACCAACGTCCCCAAGTTTCGAAGCTTCTTATTGGTTGACCGCAAATTATGTCTTCCAATAGCATCGGCCCTTACATATAAAATGATCAATTTCCAAGTTGCGCTGATAATGTCGGCAATTCTCGCTCATTAGTGAACAAGATTATAGCGAGGTTTGTTTAAAATAAATTATCCGACTTTACGTATGACAAAAACTTATCTAAAAAGTGAGATAACATTAGAATATTCTGTTAGCTTTTTCAGTTAGAGATTGTTACATTCCCCACGGCAAAATAGGGGATGGGGGAAGCAACAGAGATAAACCAAAACGACCCAGGAGGAAAAAAGAGGACAAGGAGGCAGACTCAGGGCCGAAACGGAAACCGTTTTTATTCACAAAATAAGTAGAAAAAAAAAACAACAACTAAAGTCACTGGTCTCCAAACAAAGGAAAAACAAACACAAGAGTCAAGTTCTCTCACCAACACTACAACAACCAAACCACAACCAAACAGATCCGGGATTACGCAATCTCCTTTCCCCTTAAAGGAGCAGCACACTCTCGCTAGATGCGGCTCACAACTCTCTCTCTTAACTGTCACCGCCACAGCCCACCGGCTCACACACTCTCTCGAAAGGCATCTCCCTCTCACTTTTAACATGGCCCCTCAACGAGGTGAGTGGGAACAGCTGCATATAAGAGGAAGGGGTGTCTACCTGAGAGAGAGAGAGAAAAAAAAAAACACACATATGCACCCACACGACCCCTGGCACCAGGGTCGTAACAGGGATAAAAACACGATATAACCATTCTAAAGACGTATTTTCTACATAATATCAACCCTGACAGAACTTTGGAAGAACTCGCAGATGAACCAGGATATATCGACCAAGTGTACCTTGTTTTCAGAGCGTTTTGACACACATGGTTCAAAGTTTTGACTGCAAGTGTTTCATTTGAGAAATTAATGGTGAATATCATTATATTTGGGTTATGAGATTAATTTATAAGAAACAACCATTGATTTTAACTCCCTGAGCTCCCTTCATCCTACCCATAAAGACACCCCCCCTCCCCCTAATCTCACACACACACACACACACACACACACACACACACACACACACATACACACGTCTCAATCATGAACACACACACACAATCCCAATTACTTACACACACACACACACACACACACACACACAAAATCCCAACCACACACATACACACATCTCAATAATGAAAACATACACACACGCACACGAGGCAATACCAGTGGTTGAGATGTTAAAATAGAATTTTGGAAAAAATAAAATAAAATATATTAGCAAGGCCAGCCACTGATGTTGGCCAGGTCCGACACTGATGTTGGCCAGGCCAACTTGGCCAGTTCAAATTTATACATGACCTTGGGTTACCATGGACCTCTAAATGGCCTCTAACTCCCAAACCATGGCAGATGAAGTTCAAGTTTGTATGAGCAGTTAATATGAAATCAGCATTTTCCTCGGGGGACCTTGAAAGGTCAGACTCGAGGTCGCTCAACTTGAATTGCCTATAACTCCCAAACCATGGCAGACAGAGCTCAAATTTGTATAGGCCACTAATATAAAGTGATATATCACCTTTCCATTGAACATAGTTTATATGACTCTGTAAGGTTGCTCAACCTTGAATATTGTATACTCCCTAAACCATGGCAGGCAGAGTTCAAGTTTGTGTGATCAGCTAATATAAAGCCGTATAAGAGGATTCAAGAATAAATAAGCATGCTATGAGCATAAATCAAGAACATGGAAAGACAAAGGCAGGAAACAAGCTTGCAAACACTATTGAAACACCAACAAACTACAATAACAATTCATTTTTCAATATTATGTCAGTGGGCGGCACGGTGGTGTAGTGGTTAGCGCTGTCGCCCCACAGCAAGAAGGTCCTGGGTTCTAGCCCCGGGGCCGGCGAGGGCCTTTCTGTGCGGAGTTTGCATGTTCTCCCTGTGTCCGCGTGGGTTTCCTCCGGGTGTTCCGGTTTCCCCCACAGTCCAAAGACATGCAGGTTAGGTTAACTGGTGACTCTAAATTGACCGTAGGTGTGAGTGTGTATGGTTGTCTGTGTCTATTGTCAGCCCTGTGATGACCTGGAGACTTGTCCAGGGTGTACCCCGCCTTTCGCCCATAGTCAGCTGGGATAGGCTCCAGTTTGCCTGCGACCCTGTAGAAGGATAAAGCGGCTAGAGATAATGAGATGAGATGAGATATTATGTCAGTGCAAGAAACATTTAGAAGTATAACATATCTTGCTAAAAAAATTACTTTGCTAAAAAGAAAATTGTTCTTTTAGTGTTTCTTGCTAAGCGAAATTGCAAATTGCTAAAGAAAAATTTGAGTCTTTAGCACTTTTCGCTAAAACAATTTGGGTCCTAGAGTGAGCACAGCAAGTATGTCCCATGCGCAGCTTCCGGGCTGATGAGTGCAAATTTGCCTCCAGTATTTGCTGATAATGTGCTGCATTCATTTTTCCTTCAACTTTGACCAAGTTTCCTGTGCCTTTGTAGCTCACACATCTCCAAAACATCAGCAATCCACTTCCGTGCTTTACAGTAGGAATGGTGTTCCTTTCATCATAGGCCTTGTTGACACCTCTCCAAATGTAACGTTTATGGTTGTGGCCAAAAAGTTCAATTTTGGTCTCATCACTCCAAATTACCTTGTTCCAGAAGTTTTGAGGCTTGTCTCTGTGCTGTTTGGCATAAATTTTTGTTGGTCTACCTGACCGTGGTTTGGTTTTAACAGAGCCCCTGATTTTCCATTTGTTAATCACAGGATATCTTTTTGTATCCCTTTCCTGTTTTATACAGTTTACCTACCTTTTCCTGTAGATCCGTTGACAATTCTTTCGCTTTCCCCATGACTCAAAATCCAGAAACGTCAGTGGCTGGATGCCAGAAACTCACTCAGCTTTTATGCACACACATTGATTACAAGCAAACAGATCACAGGTGAGGATGTTACCTTTAGTAGCCATTCTAACCCATTTGTGTCAACTTCTGTGCAGGTTATCAGGCCAAAATCACCAGGATATGTGAACTTTTGATCAGGGTCATTTGGGTAGTTTCTGTTGTCATTATGATTTAAAAAGAGAAAACAGTCGTTTGACAATAAATGGTTTCACCCAACCACTAAGCATGAGTGGAAAAGATGTTTTTTTGTTATCATTCATATTCTCTGAAAAATGGTCAAAGAATCATAGACTCTGCCAGGGTATATAAACTACACACACACACACGGGCAAAAAAGTACCGTATTTTCTGGACTATAGAGCGCACCTGTATATAAGCCGCATCCGCTCTATTTAAAAAAAAAAATTTAAAAAAAGATATACAAGCCGCACCGGGCTATAAGCCGCAGATATCTATGTTGAAAAATTAGATATTTACTGCATGTACAGAACGATTTTGTACTGTAAATGTACATGTATGTACCTGAACAGATTCTTTCCGAACAGTGCCTTTTAACACGGCAGCAACTTTGCTGATTAAAACGGAACAGAACCAAGAGAAAATAACCGGTATTTATTTACCTTCATTTCTCCTGTGTTTGAAACCACAAGTCACTTTAATCATCTTCGCTGGATTTGAAAATAATTACCAGTTAGTAATTTGTCGTGCGTGTTCTATCTGCTAAAGATCTGCTAATTCTTCTTTGCATTGATTTTTCGTCTATCTTATTTTTGATTCTACTTCCGGTTAGAGCGCCCCTAGCGGTGGAAGAAAAATCCACAGAATAGCCGCACCTTTGTATAAGCCGCATGGTTCAAAACCTAGGAAAAAAGTAGCGGCTTATAGTCCAGAAAATACGGTATTTAGTCAGCCACCAATTGTGCAAGTTCTCCCACTTAAAAAGATGAGAGAGGCCTGTAATTTTCATCATAGGTACACTTCAACTATGAGACAGAATGGGGGGAAAGAATCCAGGAAAATCACATTGTAGGATTTTTAATGAATTAATTGGTAAATTCCTCGGTAAAATAAGTATTTGGTCACCTACAAACAAGCAAGATTTCTGGCTCTCACAGACCTGTAACAACTTCTTTAAGAGGCTCCTCTGTCCTCCACTTGTTACCTGCATTAATGGCACCTGTTTGAACTCGTTATCAGTATAAAAGACACCTGTCCACAACCTCAAACAAACAGTCACACTCCAAACTCCACTATGGCCAAGACCAAAGAGCTGTCAAAGGACACCAGAAAAAAGATTGTAGACCTGCACCAGGCTGGGAAGACTGAATCTGCAATAGGTAAGCAGCTTGGTGTGAAGAAATCAACTGTGGGAGCAATTATTAGAAAATGGAAGACATACAAGACCACTGATAATCTCCCTCGATCTGGGGCTCTACACAGGATCTCACGCCGTGGGGTCAAAATGATCACAAGAACGGTGAGCAAAAATCCCAGAACCACACGGGGGGACCTAGTGAATGACCTGCAGAGAGCTGGGACCAAAGTAACAAAGGCTACCATCAGTAACACACTACGCTGCCAGGGACTCAAATCCTGCAGTGCCAGACGTGTCCCCCTGCTTAAGCCAGTACATGTCCAGGCCCGTCTGAAGTTTGCTAGAGAGCATTTGGATAATCCAGAAGAGGATTGGGAGAATGTCATATGGTCAGATGAAACCAAAATAGAACTTTTTGGTAAAAACTCAACTTGTCATGTTTGGAGGAGAAAGAATGCTGAGTTGTATCCAAAGAACACCATACCTACTGTGAAGCATGGGGGTGGAAACATCATGCTTTGGAGCTGTTTTTCTGCAAAGGGACCAGGACGACTGATCCGTGTAAAGGAAAGAATGAATGGGGCCATGTATTGTGAGATTGAGTGAAAACCTCCTTCCATCAGCAAGGGCATTGAAGATGAAATGTGGCTGGGTCTTTCAGCATGACAATGATCCCAAACACACTGCCCGGGCAACGAGGGAGTGGCCTAGCCAGTCTCCAGATCTCAACCCCATAGAAAATCTTTGGAGGGAGTTGAAAGTCCATGTTGCCCAGCGACAGCCCCAAAACATCACTGCTCTAGAGGAGATCTGCATGGAGGAATGGGCCAAAATACCAGCAACAGTGTGTGAAAACCTTGTGAAGACTTACAGAAAACGTTTGACCTCTGTCATTGCCAACAAAGGGTATATAACAAAGTATTGAGATGAACTTTTGTTATTGACCAAATACTTATTTTCCACCATAATTTGCAAATAAATTCTTTAAAAATCAGACATTGATTTTCTGGATTTTTTTTTCTCATTTTGTCTCTCATAGTTGAGGTATACCTATGATGAAAATTACAGGCCTCTCTCATCTTTTTAAGTGGGAGAACTTGCACAATTGATGACTGACTAAATACTTTTTTGCCCCACTGTATGCATTTTATATATATCACACACACAAACTCACACATACACAGTCTCTCTCTGCTCACACACACACATGCCGACATGTACGTCATGATAGTAATTTACGTACCGATGGCAAGATGTAATCAGTGCCCAAAACACTGCAGTCTGGTCCATTCATTTAGCCGTGCGGCCATCACCATATTCGATGCGTTGTCCGTTGTTATGCAGATGTGGTTTTCTTCCTATAGATCCCAGCTGGCAAGCCCCTCTCTTAGGCCAGCTGCAATGTTTTCCCCTGTGTGGTCGTCCAGGAAGTAGGATGCTTGAAGGCAGCGCGCTTTGAGATTTAAGTCTTCATCAATGTAATGCACCGTTAGAATCTGGTATGGCTCCGTTGTACGGCTTGACCACAGATCAGTTGTTGTTGCAAAAAACTCCACCATTTTCAGCTCCGCTGCAACTCTGTCTGCTTTTTTTGGATAGCTTAGGTATGGCAACCTGGCTAAAATGTGTGCGTGAGGGCATTCTGTACCGCTTATCCATTGTGCTTACCAAAGCCGTAAACCCAGGCTTGGTCACTATACTAATTGGCATCATGTCTTTCGCTAAGAACTCAGTTATTGCCTGAGTTATTTCCGCATGCCTTTTTGAATTATGCTCATAAGGAGTAATACTTTCAAAAAGTTCGTTCAGTGATCCCTGTTGGCTGGTACTTTGCTTACTTGAAGTTGAAACACTGGTCGTTGGCATTCCAGCCATGCAACTATTATACGTGGCTTTGTGGTGTTTTTTTTAAGTGTTGAAAAAGGTTCATTGTGTTACCTCGTGTGGTAGCAACAGTCGCAAGGCAGGTTCTGCACAAAACCTGACATTGCACAGCATCTTTTTTATAGCCAAAATATTTCCACACAAGTGACGTGCTGCCCCTCTTTGGTACCAAACTTTCAGCTGTGTCAGCTTCTGTTGAGCCTGAGGCCATAGTGCAACAGGTTAGGGCGCAGCATTGACTTCTTTCCCTGCCTGCTCTGCTTTGCTCTGCTCACTCGCAAGTCACGGGATCAGATCACGGGACCAGTCAAATCACAGCCTTTGCAGTTAGAAAATAGAGTTTTATCACATCACGATATTATCACAAATGCAATTAATCGGTCAGCCCTAGTTGCGGTCCAGATAACATTCGGGAACGTTGTCCAGAGTGTCAGGTTGCGGGTTCTCCACAGAGGTGGAGGCGAGAGTTATTTGAGGATGAGAAATGCAGCCTTGAAAGCATGTGGGTGACCACTATAGAATGTCTTTGTTTTGCCACGAGATCAAGGGGTTGTGAAGCTGGAGCCATGGGTAGCCAAGGATGAGATCGTGACTGACGGTGGTGGTGACAGAGAGTGAAATGAGCTCAGAGTGGATGGCACCCTCTTGAATGCATAGAGGAGCTGTACATAAGGTGACAAAACCATCTCCTATTTGTCCTCTGTCAATGGTCCAAATGCTGAGCGCACTTTGAAGAGGGGTTGTTGGCAAGTTGAACTTCTGAACAACTGAGGCCAAGTTTACATTAGACCGTATCTGTCTCGTTTTCTTCGCGGATGCACTGTCCGTTTACATTAAACCGCCTGGAAACGCCGGGAAACGGGAATCCGCCAGGGTCCATGTATTCAATCTAGATCGTGTCTGGTCCGGTGCTGTGTAAACATTGAGATACGCGGATACACGGTGCTGAGCTCTAGCTGGCGTCGTCATTGGACAACGTCACTGTGACATCCACCTTCCTGATTCGCTGGCGTTGGTCATGTGACGCGACTGCTGAAAAACGACGCGGACTTCCGCCTTGTATCACCTTTCATTAAAGAGTATAAAAGTATGAAAATACTGCAAATACTGATGCAAATACTGCCCATTGTGTAGTTATGATTGTCTTTAGGCTTGCCATCCTTCCACTTGCAAGTGGTAAGTGATATGCGTTGGGATCACACACACAGCGGCTCAGTCCCGAATCACAGCTTGTGCACTTCACTCGCGTGCTCTGTGAGCTGCGCAAGGCCGGAGTGCGCACCCTCCAGAGGGCACTCGCTGTTCAGGGCGGAGTGATTTGGAGCGCAGGATGCCTGCGGAGCCGAGCGTATCCGTGTATTGGTGTTGCTGTGTGCACGCAAATCGTGTATTGGTGTTGCTGTGTGCACACTAATCGTTTTAAAAACGTTAATCTGATGATCTGCTGATACGGTCTAATGTAAACATGGGCTGAGTTGCTGATAAAGTTCCCCTCTGCCCCTGAATCAATGAAAGCAGAGAGGATGTGGGTAGAAGAAGCCAACTTTAACAATACTGGAACCTTGAACGATTTGGAATTGAACCATCTAATTGGACTTACATTGCGTGGAAGACTGTCTGTAGGAGATGAAAGGGAAGGATGAATGGGACAGTGATTGACCTGATGTTCAGGGCTCCCACAATAGAAGCAAAGCCCCTCCTTTCTCCACGTTCAGAGCGAGTTAACCAGGTGCGTGAGACGTCCATGGTAGAACTGTCCTCCGAGGCTGGATTCAGTTTTCCACTTTCCTGTAGGGAGGGTCGATGCACCAAGATATTACCAAGACGAATTGTGAGGTCAATGAGAGAATCCAGCATTAGTCATTCATCTCAGCAGGCAAGTTCCCTCAGAATCTCTGGGCGCAAACCTTGGCGAAATACAGCTTTCAGAGTGGGATCATTCCATCCACTAGTGGCTCTAGCGTTCTGAATTCCAGGGCATATTTGACCACGCTTCTGGAGCCCTGTGATATGGTGAGTAAAATTGCACCTACTTCAATCCCCTTGGGTTCGTGGTCAAAAACCCTTTTAAACAGAGTGCGAAATTGTTCATAAGACTTAGTCGGCTTGCCGCCCTTACTCCAAACTGCACTGGCCTATCAGAGTGCTTTGCCCATGAGAAAGGAAAGAAATTTAGCAACCTTGTGCTCGTCAGACATGCTAGGCATAGCAGTGAAGTACATGGAGCATTGGAGAAGGAAGCCTTTACAGGCGAGAGGGTCTCCGGCGAATTTCTCCGGAGCCAGAAGTTGTAGCGCTGGGCTCAGAGATGACTCCGAACTTGTTAGGAGGGCCTGCAACATCAAAGTTGCTAGTTGGGCCATTCTTATGTTGAGGTCAGCTAGCATCTGCTGATGCTCTCCTAATAGGCATCCTTGGACATTGAAAGGAGTTTGCTTCGCCTCTTCTGCTACATCCATGGAGGTGAAGTATCCTGTCATGGTGCAAGCAATTATGGAAGTATGCACAGAAGAGTAACGAGGAGCAAACAGTGACAGAGCCAAAACGTGAGACGAGAATCAGAGTCATAGAACAAGCAAGGGTCGGGTGATCGGCAAACAACGTTAAGGGGGAAAGACAAAGAACGCAAATGGGAAAGAGAGAAGCAAGAGTCAGAATAATGAGAGTCAGCAGAAACAACAAGGCTTGGTATGAACTGATGAAAGCAGAATGATACTTCACATTGGAGTAGTGTGTGAGAGAGGTTTATATAGGCAGGGGGACTAATTAGGATGATGAGTGACAGCTGAGTTCAATAATCTGGAGACAGAGGGTGCTGTGAATTTTGGGGAGTGTAGTCCATGGTGTCCATGTTTGTAGTTTGGACAGTTTCAGCAGGTTTACTGACACTCCAAAAATGTCAGATTTTTTGGTGCATGGTTTGAACATGCAAAATAAAAATATGTGCTTCATTATTTTTTTAAGTTATTCAGTGTTATTTACTTGACATTTCATATCACTCAGTGCCCCATTAATGCCCAAATAAATCCAAACTACTCTTATTAATTTGTGCAAAGTTTGTGCACATAAAATAAAAAAAATTGTGCTCAGAACTTTTTGGAGAAATAAAACATTAAGTTTAGGGTTAGGGTTAAACATATATTTATTATGTTTGCACAAACAATGGACAAATCAATCAGGCATGTTTGGAATCATTTGGCTGTTAATGGGGTGCTGGGTAATGTTATGTTTTTAAAAACATTTAATGGTTAATTTTTCTAAAACTGTTTGAGCACAAATTTTTATTTTGCATGCACAATGAATGCACAGACTATTCAAAAATACTTTTATTCACATTATCATCATATGGGGTGCTAACTGTACCTTCTGCCAGATGGCAGGAGGGTGAAAATGTACAGTACTATCAAATGAAAATACAGAATTCCCTTTAAGAAAAAATTCTATGCCTGTTTTTGCAAGCTGCAAGTTAGAAATAATGCGGTTATTTGCTAAAAAAAAAAACCTACATGTACCTTTTTAACAGTATTTAAGCATATGGTTTACTGTAAACATACTATGATTTAATTATATATAATGTAAGTTTATTTTACTTGAATTTTAAAAAATATTAAAACTCACTGCATTAATTCTTGGTGACTTACAGAGGAAAAAATACTAATGTATTTAACTCCAAAAGACTGTAAGACGATTAAAAGTCAATATGTACACATTCTGTTTCAATACCAAATCAAAATAGAGCAGCATTCTGAAGAAAGTTTACACTATAGGTGCCAAATGCTAGCATGTTACCAGTAGCAGTGTCTGAGAACGTAGAGACAGGCAAGCTTCCCTGGCCCAATTTATCTTCAGTTGATATGTCTCAAAGGAAACAGTGTGATAATGATTTGCAAATTTTGTGAGCCAAAACCTGTGAAGATATCAGCATTTTACAGCTCAACATCTAACCTGCGGAAACATGTACAGGTAAGCCATTTATTTGGTAGTTGTGTGAGCTAGACTAGCTAGCCAGATTTTTTTTTAGTGTTCAGTAATGAATGCCTGTTGTGTTAAATATAGCTAACTGCTGCGACAGCCTTTAGGTAATGCTCAGGATAATGTGTAAAAGGCATCTTTGTTAGATAGCTTACTATGTAGCAAGAAAAAGTCAAAGTCCCTCCGATGTCAGGACCTGGTCTCCCATCCCAGTACTAACCAGTCCCTGAAGGCGCACTGGGCGGCACCAGTCTCCATTTCTATAGCCCTCAGCCTCTTGCCTATTACATAGCTATTACTTAACTAGTGAGCTAAAAGTCCAGACTGTACAAAACCCATTTATTAAATTTAAATTGTTCTTTCTAGAAACACAAATCTGCATATTTTCACAGCTTACTTTGAGCAAGAAATTATATAAAATTACTACCTTAGATTTAGCACATCTCTTATGATATATGTTACTTAAAATCCAGCAGAATTGTTATACCTTATGAGGATTCCTATAAGCTTTGTTTGTAACTGGGTTGAGCAAACATGAGACAGCGTAAACTGTGGGTGGTAGAAAAGAGCAACTGGACTTGCTTGAAGATTCTTGAAAACGTTTCACCTCTCATCCGAAAGGCTTCTTCAGTTCTCTCTGACTAATAAGGAGTATCAGATATTTATCCTCTCATGGATCAGAATCAGAATTCTGATGACAAGCTCATCTAAGGTGTCATTGAGGCATCATGTTGGTGTGGGTCACTGGAGGCTGGGTGTGAATGGCGAGTCATTAGGGTGATCAATGGATTGCCCATTAGGGTGATCAATGGAAAGCTGACTCTCTCTGTCCTAGGGCTGGGTTCAAAAGATCGATCCACGATCTGATATCGATTCACATTCAAAAAATACGAGATCGATTCAAAAATGTGTGGCTCGATCTCTTCTAGGTGGCTATAGTCACTACTTTCTCGACCGCGCAAGGACCGCTATAAAAAGCAGGTGCCGGCAAACGAAACCGAAACTTAAGAACGCGAGATGGCTGAAGCTGCACAGCTAAAACTGAAAGCTGATGTATGGCATTACTTTGGATTCAAACGTTACGAGGACAGAGACGAAGTCGACAGAACAAAAGCAGTGTGCAAACTGTGCCACATAGAGGTAAAATATAGTGGCAATACAACCAATCTCCGCAACCACTTATCCAGGCACCACGCCAACACAGTTTCAGCTAAACCTGCGGCGAATCAAACTGCACTGGAGAAGGCATTTGGTGTTAAATTACATGCACAAACACATATGGGGTTGTTCCTGTCAATAGGGACAGTTTTTACTTTAAAGTGACAATCCAGCAATATCTAAGTATATTGAATCGGATCATGACCTTATGAATCGGAATCGAATCGATCCAGGAAATCTGGATCGATTCCCAGCCCTACTCTGTCCTCCTGTGAGTCAATGAAAACACCTGGGTCTTGGCGTGGACTCAGCCGTCTGGGAAGTGTGCCCAAGACCGCTTTGTAGATGGTTGATAAATGATGTCTTAGACCCCCACCTCTGTTCAGTGATGGCCGTTCCAGGTTGACAAAAATGGCTTCTTTAACTCCTTGCTCATACCAACGATCCTCTCTGGCTAAAATGCGTAAAGAAAAGAGAAGGAGCAGAATCATATCAAGAAAGCACTTCAGAATTGCAGGTATCCCAACTGGTCTTTCCTAAAGAGCAGAAAAAGGAACATAACGGACAAGGAGGATAACAGGAACAAACGCAAGAACATTGTCATTCCCTATATTTCTGGTCTATCTGAGAAACTCAGGAGGATCTTCTACAAACACAACATTCCGGTACATTTCAGACCCAGTAACACCCTGAAGCAGAAACTGGTCCACCCTAAGGACAGAATACCCAGACACAAACAGGACAACATAGTGTATGCAATTCAGTGCAGTGAGGAATGCACGGTCTCGTATATTGGGGAAACAAAACAACTGCTTTACAGGCGCATGGGTCAACACAGGAGAGCCAGCTCCTCAGGTCAGGACTCTGCTGTCTACATTCATCTTAACAACAAAGGACACTCATTTCAGGATTGTAATGTACGCATTTTAGCCAGAGAGGATCGTTGGTATGAGCGAGGAGTTAAAGAAGCCATTTTTGTCAACCTGGAACGGCCACCACTGAACAGAGGTGGGGGTCTAAGACATCATTTATCAACCATCTACAATGCGGTCTTGGGCACACTTCCCAGATGGCTGGGTGCACGCCAAGACCCAGCTGTTTTCGTTGACTCATAGGAGGACAGAGAGAGTCAGCTTTCCATTGATCACCCTAACGGACAATCCATTGATCACCCTAATGACTCGCCATTCACACCCAGCCTCCAGTGACCCACACCAACATGATGCCTCAACGACACCTTAGATGAGCTTGTCATCAGAATTCTGATTCTGATCCATGAGAGGATAAATATCTGATACTCCTTATTAGTCAGAGAGAACTGAAGAAGCCTTTTGGATGAGAGGTGAAACATTTTCAAGAATCTTCAAGCAAGTCCAGTTGCTCTTTTCTACCACCCACAGTTTACTATGACCTGGATGACTGAGAATCTTCACAGACATGAGACAGTGTAGCATGGGACTGCTGTGGACTATAGAAGACATGCTGTTAATTCTCTCTTATTCTCTGGCTCTATAATTACAATTATGCCTGGTGCCAGCAGGAGTCATAGTGCCTGTCTGTAACCTCTTCTTGGGGTAGGAGGAGGCTCCAAGTTTCTTCTGAACACAGTGTGACGAGAGGAGATGCAGTCTTTCATGTCTTTACAATTGTACATGTACAATACAATGAAATTAACTTCTTTGCATATGTTAGCTTGTGGTATGAACCTTTATGTACATTTTAAAAACAAGTTAAAATTCTTGCTGATTGCTGTCCCAGTGGAAAACAAGAGTCAGAACATAAATCAATACCAGATACTAGATTTGTCATTTTGAGACAAATATAGGAAAGAAACTTGCTGGCAGGGAATTAGCACAGCAAATTAATTAACAATAATTTAAAGGCCTTTACACACGGGTGTTTTTTTCATGATATTAATTTGCACATCAATATTTTTTTCAAACTGTTCTTTTTGTCGAGTACTTTCACACAGAACGCAAATATTACGTGGTTGCAAGGTTGATTTTTGTGCTCAGCTTTTGCACCACAAATATACACATCAACTAATCATGGCATGTGGAACAGACATCATATAGTGATGTGGAGATAGCCATCAAATCAGCCTCGAATGTAACAGTGAATGTCTGCTATGTGCCGGCATAACTCACATCTGGGAACTGAGCAGCTATATTTCTATGGAGTTTTATTCCTGTCTTTAACCTAGAGCATGGTCTTTCAATTTGAGAGCAGTATTTATTCATTTCATAGTCAGATGTTGCATTTGTGAGCAGAAGATTCATGACCACACAAAGCAGTCTGAGCATGAGCAGAGGCTATTTGAGAGGGAGGGCATGTTTTTTGAACAGTAGCAGAACAAATTTGCACAATAGTAGGGGCTGTTTTGGGGGGACATTGTCACCCGTGAACACACAACATTGAGCATTGCTTTATTTCTTGTTGTCCAACATCCTCTCTCACGGTTTCAACTCTTTTTTTTTTTTTTTAAGATTTTTTTGGGGCTTTTTTTCACCTTTATTGGATAGGACAGTGTAGAGACAGGAAATGAGCTGGAGAGGGATCAGGAAATGACCTCGGGTCGGAATCGAACCCGGGTCCCCGGATTTATGGTATGGCGCCTTAGTCGACTGAGTCACGGCGTCCCCACGGTTTCAACTCTTTAACAAGATTATTAAACTCTCCCTCTTGTCATTTGTCCCCAAAACTTTCTTTCTTGAGAGCATGTCTATAATTACTTTCTTCATCACTGCTAGATGACTCCCTTATTCACTCAGGACACTACTGATGGTTTGATGTGAAACCATCATGAAACGAGCACAAAATAGAAGATTACATAAAAAATTTGCATCAGATTTTCTGTGCAAAAATTTTGCACACATTTTTTGCACTTTTGCATTGCAATTTTGTGTCATATCCAATGTGTAAAGGCTATAATACAGAGATAATTTTAGTATCAGATAGTAAAAGTATAGTATCAGATACATAATACTGATACTTTTAAAAGTAACTTTCAAAAAAAGCAGAAACTGCATGAAAATAAAAGTTACAAAGGTAAGTGTATTATTTAAACTAGCTATCTAATTGTTCTCCTAAAATTAACCAAGATATGTAATGACTGAAATTGCTTACTTAAAACCAATGACTGAACCATTGCTTTCTCTTATGGTTCATGAAGACTTCAAGAAACCATGTGTCTATTGTTAGCTATAGCTGACTGATGCAGAGGAGTGACTGAAGTGCATTAAGACTGCACAGTGGTTTAGGCTCTAACTTAGGCTACGTTCACACTGCAGGCTGAAGTGACTCAAATCCGATCTTTTCGCCCATATGTGACCTGTATCCGATCTTTTATTGACAATATGAACGACACAGATCCGATTTTTTCAAATCCGACCCAGGCCGTTTGGATATGTGGTGCTAATTCCGATTCCTATCCGCTCTTTTCATATGCGACTTCAGTCTGAACCGCCAGGTCGCATTCATCCGACTTACACGTCATCAACAAGCCACAAACGTCACTATTCTGCGCTGAAGTAGGCGGCGGGTCTCTCAAAAAAGTTACAACAACATGGCGCATAATCACAGGCGCAGATAGAGGGTGGGACGAGTCATATTTAAATTCACCTCGTTCGGTGCCCCCTACTTATAGGGAGGAAAAAACGTCTATGCTGTCTTTCTTTGCATAAGGCAAACCTCACGGAAAAATCAAAAGACTAATTACCATTCGGTTTATTGAGGTGCACAGCAGTGTATACATATAAATAGTTGCAACAACTCACATAAAACAAAACAAAGACTGATATTCGGTTGGTTGAGCTGCGCAGACTGCACAGGTTGCGAGCTCGAGCTTGGTTGCTATGGTTACTAACAACAAGTTTGACAGGCATATCGGGGTTGGGGTTGGTTTGCTGGCAGCTTTGCCCCCCCCCCCCCCCCAGTTCAAAAAACGTATCTGCGCCCCTGCGCATGACATCAATGCGAGGGACGCTTCGGGCTGTGAAGGTTCTGAATCTTCTCAATGGAAGGACGCAGAGGTTAGGGAGCTGATTTCCATTTGGGGGGATGCAGCTATTCAAGCTAGATTGGATGAGTCATACCGTAACCGGGCGGTTTTACTTCCGTAAACACTGGCCATGCTCACTGCGTGTGACGTCGTCGTAT